>NC_048597.1:73641535-73941535 GCF_003668045.3 Cricetulus griseus | reverse complement strand
TGGTTGGGAGTTATGAAGATGAAAATAGAGAATGTGGTAAGGGCACGCCAAGAACAAAGTGAAGGCAACATGACATGGATGACAACCCTCTAACATGGATCACCTCATTAGAATATATGTTGCCATGTGGAAGAGAAAAAAGGACTTAGCACAAACAAGGTCATGTCCTGCTCTGCTCTGCCCTGGATATAAATCTGCTGAGCCAGTGCTGCCGCTTCCTGGCAGAAAGCCTCGGTGTCCTGTTTCATTGTTTTAAGCATCTGCCAACATTACTATTCAGTGTAATTTAGATAAAAATTCCAGCCAGAGAGATGGCTCAGTGAATGAAGGCACTTTAGACCAAACCTGATGGGTTGAGTTCAACCCTCAGGACCCACATAGTGTAAAGAGAAAACAAATTCCTAAAACTTTTTCTGACCTCCACATATGCCCTGCATCATGCACATACCTCCACTTCTGCATATGCAGTAAGTAAATGCATTAATGCCTTGCCCGGCATCATCAGAGAAGCTTACTCCTACAACAGATAGGAACTAATACAGAGACCCACAACTAGACAATGTCCAGACAGTAAGAGACCTTTGTCTTAAATGAGATGTCTCCATCAAACCCCTCCCCTCAAGTAGCTATGCAGAAGATGAGACAAAAAGTTTGTAAGAGTCAGTAGGGATGAGAGACACCAAGGAAACAGTACCTTCCAGACACACAGAACTGTCCCACACATGAACTTACAGAGACTGTGGCAGCATTTCCCATAGTATAGAACTCAAATTTCTGGCTAGAGCAATAAGATAACAAAAGGAGATCAAGGGTATACAAATTGGAAATGAAGAAGTCAAACTTTTGCTACTTGCAGTTGATATGATAGTATACATTAGTATACATAAATGACTCCAAAAACTCTACCAGAGAACTCCTACAGCGGATAAACACCTTCAATAATGTGGCAGGATACAAGATTAACTCAAAAAATCAGTTGCCTTCCTATATACAAATGATAAATAGGCTGATAAAGAAATCAAAGAAACAACACTCTTTACAATAGCCACAAAAAAAAAAAAACCACCATAAAATATCTTGGAGGTAACTCCAGGCAAACAAGTAAATGACCTATATGACAAGAACTTTAAGTCTTTAAAGAAAGAAACTGGCCGGGTGTTGGTGGAGCATGCCTTTAATCCCAGCACTCGGGAGGCAGAGGCAGGCGGATCTCTGTGAGTTCGAGGCCAGCCTGGTCTACAGAGCGAGTGCCAGGATAGGCTCCAAAGCTACACAGAGAAACCCTGTCTCGAAAAACCAAGAAAGAAAGAAAGAAAGAAAGAAAGAAAGAAAGAAAGAAAGAAAGAAAGAAAGAAAGAAAGAAAGAAAGAAAGAAAGAAAGGAAGGAAGGAAGGAAGGAAGGAAAAGAAAGAAACTGAAGAAGATATCACACAATGGAAAGATCTCCCATGTTCATGAATCAATAGGATTAATATATTTAAAATGGCCATCCTAACAAAAGCAATCTACAGATTCAACGAAATCCCTTCCAAAATTCCAACACAATTCTTTACAGAACTTTGAAGGACAATTTTCTTCTTCATAAGGAAATACAAAAAACCCACACTCCTAGCTGTAACAGTCTTAGACAAGAACAGCCGGAGGGCTCAGCATCCCCAATTTCAAGTGTATTACAGAGCTATAATAATAAAAAGAGCATAGCACAAAAACAGACAGATAGATAGAATAGAATTAGAGTCAGACATAAATCCCACACCTATAGACATCTGATTTTTTTAAATAAAGAAGGAGTGAAAGAAGGTTCTAGAGAAAAAACAAAACTGCTACCAATGTATGGAGAAGGGACATTTCAAGAGGGAATTCCCTGTCTTTAAAAGAAAAAATATCCCTTATGACTTCTGATGTGGATTAAAAGATACCAAGAAATGTTTTACCATCTATAACTGCAATTACAGGGTGATCTTAGCTCCGTATGTGCATTTTAGTCTGTCATTTCTTCTGTACAGGGAGTATTCCCTCATATCAAGGTCATTTTGACAGTGTGTCAAAGTGTTTGATAAACAAAAAAGTACAAATCCAAGCAGAGAAAATGTTTAGCAGCATGTATTGTCAAAGGTGGGGGGGGTAATGTAAACAAAATACATTGTCTCTTATCAAAGGCTTAAGACAAAACTCCATTAAAAAAAAGAATTGTGAAACCACTTGGCAGAAATCAATTTCGCCCAAAGGCCAGCACTTTTTAAGAACAAAATATGTGTTCAAGGTTGTATCCGCCCCTCAAAAGTTGCTTTGCTTCAGCTGAACCGTTGTGAGTCAGCCAACTATGTATGAGTGTGAGGCCAAGCTCTGATGACTCAAGAGGCATGGGACCCCTTTACACTGGGAGTGAAACCTCAACCAGACCCCCGTGGGTATTTTAGCATGATTTGACAGAGCTATACATCCTTCTCCAGAAGTGAAATTTTGTCAAAATATTTTGGACTGTGTCATGTGACTGTAGACCCATTTATAACCAGCTGTCCTACAAATGTGACTGGTAACTTAGTATGGAAACTATCCGTCCCTATCATAGAAAATCCAATTCATAGGAGTAACTTGCTGAACTTAATTCCAGAAGTATGAAACCTATCAAGCCTCAAAGGATCTTGGAAGCTCTATGGTTTCACTCAGACTTCCACTTTGAAATAATGTTTACCTTATTGACACCCAAAGATTTGGGGTTGATTCTTTTTATTATAATGTACAAAAGCAATCAGTCTCCAATGGCAACATTCAACAAAATGGCCAAACAGGCAAAAAGAAACCTTGCTGAAGTATAGAAATTTTAGAATAAACTAAATTCATTGCAAATGAAGAAAAACACTCCTTAGAAAAAAAGACACATTTTCAAAAACAGGACATATAGAGTGGCTGAAACTTTGAGAAGAAAGGATACTGTTTTAAAATGATTTACTAAAGAGTATATTAAAAATATGAGCTAAACCACACAGAACTATCCCAAATCCAGAGGTGGGAAAGAGCCTGAACTTTAACTTACAAGGATTATTGACAACTTCAATATAGATGGAACCTCAAGTAGCTAAGGGACAACTGCCAACATTTCACAGGATAGAGGTAATACTAATGACCTATGGAAATTTCAATTATGGAAAAAACAGACAGAACTTGTAACCTAAGAAACTGTACTTTAAGAGCCTGTGTTCTCCCATTTAAGTGAATCTTCAAGGCATCTATCTCATAGCACAGTTAGCTAGGACTAGGGAAATACTGAGCAACACACATTCTGTCAGTGGGAAACAGGTGGGCAGTATTACTCACTGAAGTCCCATTTTCCTTTCTGACTGTGAAATGAAAAGTAAACTCTGGTTAGGGAACCCTGACTTTCACAAGTCTGACCCCTTTTTCCTAACACATCACTAATATCTGATGCATGGGAAAAGATTGGGTCTGTTGGGAATTCACAAGGATGTCATATCATAGTATCTGATTTCTACAATGTGACTATTCATTTACTTACCCAAACTGAAATCAGCTGCAGTACCAAGATAACAGGACAAATAATTCAAAGACTATGTACAAAAACCTAGTTACTGAAGGTCAGTCTTTCCTATAATTAGAAGTAGCCATTACACATGAGGTTATAGTGTAGAACCAAACAGGTTAAAAGAAAACCTAGAATTAAAAGATAATGGATCAGTCTGGTAAAGTGTAATACATGCAGAGGGTTGGGGGAGGTAGTTAAAATACCTGCTTCCAGGATGGGCGGTGGTGGCACACGCCTTTAATCTCAGCACTCAGGAGGCAGAGGCAGTGAGTTCGAGACCAGCCTGGTCTACACCAGGACAGCCTCCAAAGCCACAGAGAAACCCTGTCTTGAAAGAGTTTTTCAATAAATAAATAAAATAAATAATTAGGGGCTGGAGAGATGGCTCAGAGGTTAAGAGCACCGACTGCTCTTCCAGGGGTCCTGAGTTCAATTCCCAGCAACCACATGGTGGCTCACAACCATCCATTATGAGATCTGGTACCCTCTTCTGATGTGCAGATATATATGGAAGCAAAATGTTGTATACATAATAAATAAAATCTTTAAAAAAATAAATAATAAAATAAAATGCCTGCTTCCTTCATCTGTTACCTCTACTTCTTTCCATTTTTTAAACAATTGGTCTAATACACCTCTATTATATGTGGCATGTAATGGTATAACAGATACATATGCCATGATGGATAACAGATTTGATGATATAATCCAGGGCTTTCTTCCTTAGAGGCTTTACCAGCTTTTTCAGTTTCCCGAAGACTGTTTTCCTCTCTATCCACTTTTAGCAAATCCTAGGAATAAGCCATCTTGGCATTGTAGTGTATCAAACAATATGTAGCCTCAACAGGCACAAAACATGGTGCCTGGCCAACAAGAACTGTGAACTCTGAAAGGAAATAGACAGAAAAACTTGAGGTTGGGGGACGGGGACGGGAGGAGGGGGGTGCATATGGAAGATGGTCAAAGGTCAAATGAACTTCAGCCTATATAGAGAGTGTTAAAATGTTACAAACCAAAGCCAAAGTATTTCGGGCTTTTTAAAGTTGGTTTGAAATCCAAATCTTGAAATATATCCTTAGCAGTCCACTAGCTTTCACCAATCAAAAAGCTAAGAATGCTACCCAACAGCATCTAAAACCAATAGTGCAGTATTCCTCATGTTGCTGTTGCCTGCCTAGATGTAGGCCCCACCAATGTGTTTGATACTTGATTATTTGTTCTGTAATTAATAAAAATCTCCTATAAGCACTTCCTTAGTGGAAAATGTTACTTGGAGAAACATAAATGTGTGTTCCCAGGCCAGCCCATGGTCACTTACATTTGACCCCATAATAAAATTTTATTCCCTTGGAGAACAGAAGTGCTTTTACACCAACACTGATATATGACAATCATTAATTATTTAGCTAATGTGACTTGAAAAGGAATTTAAAAATATGATTTCTCTATCAATCATCAGTTATTAAGATTTTCTTCTTTTAAAGGTGGACAGCCCATGAGGTTTCAACCCTACACAAAGAACTACACAAGTAACTAAATGCCAAGAGCAAGAGAAATAGTCTTCCCCAGGGAAGAGCACACCAACTGACTATCCAATACCAAATGGTCAGCCTTGAAAACATACATGCAAGTAACATACAGATGCAGGTTGTACTTATGCATTAGGAAGCATACATGTATATACATGTATGTATGTAACAACAAAAAATGAAAATAAAGACCACTGAATTTGAAAGAAAGCAAGAAGGGGCATATATGGGAGTTATTAGAGGGAGGAAAGGGAAGAGGGAAATGATATAACTATATAAGAATCTCAAAAAATAAAACAATTTTTTAAGATTATAGAGTTCCATCATGGGTATTATAAAAGTATTTACAAGTATATTTATTCATTTTAATAAGATGAATGTCTTCACACCAAAACAGTTTAAAAAACCAATTGTAAATAATTTTACCCCTCTCTTCTCTCTCTCCTAAGTGAAGAGTTAGCTTTAATCTCACCAGTCAGGAGACAGACAGGTAGACTTAAGTAAGTTTAAGGTCAGATCGATCTATTAACAAGTTCCAGGCTAGCCAGGGCTACACAGTAACACCTTGTCTCAAAAAACAAAAAAAAAAAAAAAAAAATACTAAATATATTATATGTAATATAATCTTAGTATAAGGATGTCCTATTAAAATCTTCACATTACAACATAATTTTTTTCAATTACTTTGTAATCTACTGCTATCCTACTGTTGAGCCCACCTAAAGCCAGGCATGGCAGCACATGTCAGTAATCTAGGACCATCCTCTGCTGAACAGGTAATTGAAGGCCAGCCTAAGGTACATTAGGACTTTGTCACACACACACACACACACACAAAAAAAAAAAAAAAAAATCAAAACCTTAAGAAACCAGCAATCCCTTCATTTGACAGTTTCCCTGAACAGTAATTGAAAATCTTCATACAAATGCATTGATTTTTTTTATTAAACTGACCACAAATTTCTGGTTTCTCAAAATGTCAACTATTAGTCTTCTTTAAAAGATAAATTTTTTAAACAACTTTGTATTCTAAGATTTTTAAATTTTTATTTACATAGTGCATATAATTTAGTCACTAACTTCCCTCAGTATCGCGCCATGTGCTTGTCTACATCCGGGCATCTGAGGCTGAGGGATAGCAAGACTGCATTCCATGTGTTGCATGTGTAGGATCTCCAGTGCTTCACTCCAGCCCTGCCACCTGAGGCTGTCCAAAGTAGGGTGTTTTCTTGTTTGTTTGTTTCTTTGTTTGTTTTCACTTCTATTTCTACACCTGTCTCTTCTGGCTCAAGATTTTTTTTTCCTTTCTTTCTTAGTAGTTCATGTTCTTTAAGCATAGTTTTTAGGCCAGACATAACAAAAGGATCCACTTTTCTTACATTTTTGACACTTAGGTTCATCAAACCAGTCTTGCCTTTAAATGAATTTACTGAAGTAACTCAAGTAACTATAGTTTACTACTCTGGTGCAGTTCTGTAGTCTTCATCCAAAAACCTTTTACTCTTCCTACTACCTTTTCCTTTCACTATAAAACCTTCACAGCTCTGTCATACTTGAAAAATACCAGTCTAAGTCACATGCAGGGACTTGAAACCAAGTCACCAATCATTTCTTTATGGGGAGGCCCAAGAAGTAAGAAGCACAAGCCATGGCCAGCTGGGGCTCAACCTCAGCTTTTCCTAACCCACTAGGGCAGAGCTGGCATAAAAAAATGCTGGTAGTTATCAATAGAATCTGTAAGACAAAGGTATACAAGCAGAAATCAACCTTGCTTTTGTGTATAATCTTTGGCCAGCTTTCTTAAAAGATTTTATTTATTTATTTATTTGTTTATTTTGTATACAACATTCTGCTTCCATGTATATCTGCACACCAGAAGAGGGCACCAGATCTCATAACAGATGGTTGTGAGCCACCATGTGATTGCTGGGAATTGAACTCAAGACCTCTGGAAGAGTAGCCAGTGCTCTTAACCTTTGAGCCATCTCTCCAGCCCCCCAGCTTTTTGTTCTTTTTAAGTAGGTACTTTGCTACTGAGCAAAGACAGAATAAAACAACTACCATTACACCTTGGTGACACACTGCCACATGGGATTTAGCCAGTTACACACTTGTGAAAGCAGTTGCTAGATCTTCCAAGTTAAGAAAGATCTATTCAGCTTTTATCATTAGGAATCTACCTAAGTCAGTATTTTTTTTTTTCTTTTTGAGGGGGGTGGGTCTCTGTGTAGCTTTGGAGCCTCTCCTGGAACTCACTCTGTAGACCAGGCTGGCCTTGAACTCAGAGATCCATCTTGCCTCTGCCTCCCAAGTGCTGGAATTAAAGGCATGTGCCACCACCACCCAGCAAGGTCCTGTTTCTTAATTGTTGCTCTTAGTGCTTGCACTAATGGTATTCTATTCAGAAAATCTTTTCCTGCACCAGTGAATTCAAGGCTATTTCTCCAAATGGTTTTTTATATCCTATAACTCACTCCATGAGTCTCTCAAACTCCTTAATTTTACAAAATGGTGGTTTTGACTTTTATTTCTTTTCTGTATCATCAAATACCTTCATTAGTTTTCTTTTCAGAAAACACTTATGTATCTTTTCAACATTCCCCAAAACTTTCTAAACATCTAATATTTTCAGTGTAAGATTTCCTTAGCACTGGCTTAGAGGGTAAATAAAGGTACTTGCCCCTAAGCCAGATGGCCTGAGTTCATGACCTCACATGGTAGAAGGAGAGAACAAACACCTAAGCTGTTCTCTGACCTCCATAGCTAGCATGCACACACCCAAGCACACACAAAATAACGGGGGGGGGGGCGCATCCACTCTTTGGTAATGTCCCCAAAGAATAACTTTAGAAACCCTATTCCTGTGGATTCCCTGCTTTTGAGTAAACTCAGTATTGAATGAGAGTTCAATGTTCCTATGAGTTCTATAATACACTGACTACACCAATTTCTTTTTATGGTATTTCCAGATCAGAAAACATGTATACCTTTCCAAAATATTGGTAATGTACAACTAGCCAAAGACTAGTCAAACTGAAGCAGTAAAATTACATTGCTACTTACCAGAAAAGTAAAATCAGCATCTGCTAGACCCTTCCCAACAATAAATAATACCTTAAATCTGCATGCAAATACTTAAAAAAAATCACTTATAAAGGAAAAACTAGAAAAGATTCCTTAAATACTTTTCAAAATCTTTTCAAGCATGCTACAAGACTATAACATTTTAAACCGACATGAGAATTCATTTAAAAAGTTGACATAATTTTGACCAAAAGCAGTTCAATGCCGCCTTTCTATACAATAGAACCTACAAATACACTCACACAAGAATGACCTAAAGCCATGAATATCAAGTCTATTAAGAATGTTTTAAAACAGTATGCTCTAAATTTTCAAACAATAATTTCACATGCATTTACAATGTATAAAATATGTTAGGTAGCAACTAGCATTGAAATCAGTCTATTAGTAAAGTAGCTTGGACTGACAGGCCAAACTAGTTCCCTCTTTACTCACCTACTCAAATGTTGAACATAATAGTTTTTTTTTTTTTTTTTTTAAAGGACAGTGTAAGATTCTAAGTTTTGTTTTCACACCCAGAAGACTAAAATGCCTTTGACCCCTCCCAATGTTTGTTACAAAATCCTGGCAAGTCATACACAGGTCCCTAAACAAATGTAATAATTTTATTTTAAATTATCAAATAATAAAAATCTACCAATTCTGAAAATCAACCAAGTAATTAGAATCATTAAAGTATAACAGTGACCTACTAGGACAAAAATTTTACTTTTATAACTTTTATTAACATACAGTCATCCTCAAGGGTCACACTTGAAAAATCTCTGAAACAAACTTCTAAGGCCATTTCCTAGTCTGTTTACACAACATTCCACAACCCCAGCCACTTTACAAAGGAAATTTTGCTTTAAAACTGATGGCTTCTATTTGAAAGAGGCTCTATTAACTCTAAAGTTTAATCAATTAAGATATCTTAGATTACCATAGATACTGTAATTGTTACATGCACAATGGATTCTGCTTTGGAAATCGGTTAAATGAATCACAGATTTCCTCTAAGATCCACAATCCCTAACACAAGAAAGGGTTTTTTGTTTTTTGTTTTTTAAATGGGCTAGACTCTCCAACAACTGAGTTGGGTGGAGGGGAGGACTTCCCCAGTACCATATACAATGAGGACATGAGGCCAAAGTGCCAGATCCCCAGGCTACCAAAATCTCCCAACACTTACTGGCTTCCAAGTATCACAAGACACATTTTCAAGGTAGAAAATATCAATTTAACCTTTAACCATTAAAATACTAGGATAATATTTAAGTTTGTTTTAATAAATTACATGTGGAAAAATTTTGATACTGTATGTTGTGTTGTTTTGAAATAGTTACAACATCTTTGAGGGGCTGATGAGCTGGCTCAATGCTGAAATGCCTCTTGCAGATCAGATCCCCAGAACCCACTGCACATGAGAGGTGAGGCTGTAATTCCAGTCTTGAAAAGCAGAGGCAGGGAGGGATCTCTGCTAGCCATTAGCAGGGCTAGCTACATCAGTGAGCTCTGGGTTCACTTAGAAACTCTGTCTCAAATTCTAAAGTGAAAGAATAATTGAGGGAAATTCTTGACACCAACTTGTAACACAATAAATAAAAGACCCAGAGACAGATATTGGGGTTCAAGCTTCAAGCTGAAGATCAGAAAAGCAAAGCAGCCAGCACTAGTCTCACTCTGCCTCAGAGTGAAAGGCGATCCTGGCTCCACCAAAACTCAGACTGCTGCCTCTCCTCAGCATGGCTGAAGAATCCTGATCTTCAATGTCTTCCTATCCTCAATGTGGCTGGAGAACGAATGCCAGCTCTGAGACCCTGTTCCTGTCTTAAATACCTCCCCAATGCTGGGATTAAAGGTGTATGATTCCAAGTGCTGGGGTCAAAGGCATGAGTTCTTCACTCTTGTAGGCTATGGTGGCCTTGAACTAACAGAGATCATCTACCTCTTCATCCCCAGTCCTGAAATTAAAGGTGTGTACCACCACTGTCTGATCTCTATAGCTTGAGGCTGACTTTGCTTTCTGAATCCTCGGGCAAGCTTTAATAAATCATAAATAATATATCACACCACACCAACTTTAAGGCCTCTCATACACACACACACACACACACACACACACACACACACACACACACACACACACACACACACACACACACACACAGAAAACTGAACAAAAATCTTTGATTTTTTTAGGCTATGTTAAAATTAGTACATGTAAGCCGGGCAGTGGTGGCGCACGCCTTTAATCCCAGCACTCGGGAGGCAGAGGCAGGCAGATCTCTGTGAGTTCGAGACCAGCCTGATCTACAAGAGCTAGTTCCAGGACAGCCTCCAAAGCCACAGAGAAACCCTGTCTCGGGAAAAAAAAAAAAAAAAAAAAATTAGTACATTTATGTTGGACCAGTACTTGGGAGGCTAAGACAAGAGTACTGCTGCAAGTTTGAGACCATCACAGGCTACACAGTGATACCCGTTTTCAAAATACCAGTAATGATGTTTAAACAAACTGTTAAGAGTTTAATGAATGCAATGCTGACCAAAAAGAAAGTTCTGAAACAGCTTGATCAAAACATGACAAGTAACCTGTCCTTGCTATAAAAGTAACCAAAATAGTTTAATAATCCACAGCCTACTATTAATACTTTCCCTTTACTTTCTTTATGGGCAAAGTTTGAACATCTAATTTTTTATTTTGACAATCAAACTTTGTCACTTTGATAAAATAATAAACATGAAATTTCAATTTCAGATATAGATTTCTTAAAGTGAAAGGAGTGGAATGGATAAAAGTAACTTCCATTGGTCTAAAAAGATAGGAGAGAGGACCAATGAGATGGCTCAGCAGCAAAGGCACTTGTTCACAAGCACGGTGATTGGAGTCCAACACCAGGAACACACATAAAAGTGGAGAACCAACCGCACAAAGGTATCCTCCGACCTGCACAGGTGCACACACACCCAAATAAAATACAAATAAAAAATTTGATAGGGAGGAAATGTCTTCAATATATCCGATGCAAGTACCCAAAAGCTTCATATAAAAATAAAGATGTTACAAAGAAAAAAGGAATGAATACCTGAATAATTTGTGGTCTGTAACTATAAAAACTGCTAAAATGCAAAGATCCTTTTTGAATATTATCTATGATGAAAGAAAATTAGAAATATAGTAACTGGGATACTCTTTGTGCAAAGAAATTAAACTAAGCATGTAATGTCAAGGTAAATGCTCTGTAAATTCCAACCGCAATTATATAAAATAGAATAAAAAAGATGTGCTTCAATAAAAATCTGTAATGTTCTCTATATTTTTGGTTTTGGTTTTGGTTTGTTTTAAATGCAATCTTATTTACCAATCCAGGCTAGCCTGGAACTTGCAATCTTCCTGCCTCTGCCACCTCCATGCCTAGCTTAATTATCCCCAGTTTTGCCACCTTGGTATGGCTACTATACATACATCAATGTAACAGAAATAGCACAGTCTCTGAGGACACATTCCATATTTTATTTACATTTCAAGACTAACTTTAATCTCAGAATCACATATCCATTCACCTATTTCCTTTTTGTTGACTTCACTTAAAACTTCTAAGTATGTTTTATTAAACAAAGACTGTAAACAAATATTTATCATGTCTGTTACATGTAACAAACAGGAACAGCTTTTAACAGAGATTCATCAATACCCAACATCTTTTTATTATAAATACAGGTATCAAAACAATCCTGAAGCAATTTTTGATGCTATAGTAGTCAGCACCCACATCCGCACCACTTCAAGAGTTAACACAATTGTGACTACTCATTATACCTGCTACTTTAAACAGTTCACTGCAGTCTAAGGATGATGGATAAAGCATGCCATTTCTGTTCTTCCTTCTTGAGACTTTACTTTTCAGAAAGACAAAGGTTTCCACTGCCATCTGAAACTCCTTTGCCATGCTTTTGTCTTGAAAACCTGAATTCAATTTTGAATATTTCAGGTTCATGTTTAAATGACAGTGCTTTAAGAAGAGAAAGAAAAATTGTGCTGCACTTCTGTTACCTGAAAACATAATAGGTGTACATATATTAAATATATTCTTACAACTGTCCGGATCATGTTTACCAGCTGGAATTCTTTTACTTAATGTGTGGGTATTTTGCATGGTGATATTTAATCAAGACATTAACATGAGTAGAAGGTTGTTGATTTAAGACAAGTTTGAGATCCACTAAAATCAGTTGTTGTATGTCTGTCCTTCTGGTGGCTGTGGAAGCTTCATATTTTCTTTGGACATCATTAGACGTCTTAGCTCTTGAAGTACAACTTTAATGCTATAGGAATTTTGCCATTTTGCTAACACTGGTATGCTTCGTGCATCCACCTGAGAGGGGAGGAAAAGACAGACAATTAACTACCAAACAAAGTACTGCAGAACCATAGCAGGACATGGTGGACCACAATCCCAGCAGAGAAAAGAAGATCACAAGGTCAGGCCAGCCTGGGCTAGATATAGAAATCGTATTTCACAGGAAACAAAATTAATAGTACTACTAATGTTGATAATGCACTACTATGTACCAATATTTTAAATATATTTTAACAAGAATGTTATACTATGAAATTTCAAATTTAAAATGTAGACTCTAAGGTTCAGAATTAGTATATTTTAAAATTACATATTTTAAAAATACTTTTAACAGAATTTTCTAAAATTTTGGATTTTTAAGTCTATTTTCTATATTTTACAATAAACATGTAGCAATCTTATTACCAGAATTACTACATGTATATAAATATTATATTAAATAACTACTTTGTAAACATTTATAAGTCCTTGTTAATGATTAACATGGGTAGAAAGTTGACTTAAGACAAACTTTAGATCTACTAACATTAGTCAGAACACTTTCTATTTCCAATAAAACCCAAGAGGAAGAAAAAAGTTAAACTACTTCTACTTGCAGATGACATGATCTTACAGACAACTGTAAGAGTAGCATTAAAGAAACTACTAGAGTATCTGGGCAGTGGTGGCACATGCCTTTAATCCCAGCACTCCAGAGGCAGAAACAGTAGGATTTCTGTGAGTTCAAAGCCAGCCTGATATACAAAATGAGTTCCATGATAGGCTTCAAAGCTACAGAAAAACCCTGCCTTGAAAAACCAAAATAAATGAATGAATGGGTAAAAGGATGGATGGATGAATGAATGGGTTGGTAGACAGACAGACAAATAAATAAGAGACTACTGGAGGCTAGGAATGGTGTTACACACCTTTAACCCCAGCATTCAGGAAGAGGCAGGCAGATCTCTGTTAGCTGGAGGCCAATCTAGCCTATACAGTGAGTTCCAGGCCAGCCAGGAATACACAACAAAACCCTGTCTCAATAACATGGGGAGAACAAGAAGGGGTAAGGGGCAGGAGAGGGAAGGAGAGAGGATGAGAAAGAGATAGAAGGGGGGTTAGACAACAGGAAAGGAGGAGGGAGAGAAGGGGGAAAGTGGGGAAGAAACTACTAAAGCTAGTAAGTTCATAGTATTCATGCTTTTAAAAAAGCTGCATCTCTGTACACCTGCAATAAAACTGAAAACTGAAGAAATTTACAAAAGTAGGGTGAAAAATAATAAGACATGTGCACCAGGAACTGAAATATTATTGATAGAAACAAAAAGCCTAAATATGTGTACATGGATCAGTGAGCAATGAGCTTGGCCAGCTGCTGACTTCTAGGTAGCTTGGTAAATGTGCAGGCTTGTCATGAAGCAACCACACCACATGACCTACCCACTCTCCTAAGCAGGCTCAGGCTTCTAAACAAGCCACTAATACCTACGGACATGAGCCAATTCCTCACCTATGCTGTACTTGTCTTCCTTGTAACACAGTAAGGCTTGACGAACGCAAGCCTAAGTGTTCAGTAAACAAAACCTGCAGGATGGCTGTGCAATTTCTGGAGAACAATGCAGCAGTATATACTGAGGATTTTAAATATTCACTAAGAGTTTTCCAGGAAAAAAATAGACAAAAATACTTAGATGACACATAAATTTTTTTGTCTCAAAGGTAATTTTATTAAAAAATCACATCTGAACTTTTATATATGAAAAACCATTAGTCATTTCTACTTTTAAGTTCTCAGGGTGCACACCCACTCATCAACAGTTTTTTATTAAATCATATGAGGAAGCTAAGGGCAGAAATGGGTACAAAGAATTAATCACCACCTCTGATTACCAACCAGTCCTAGCAAGAAAGGTATGTCAAGCTGGGTGGGCAATGGTGGTGCACACTTTTAATCCCAGCACTTAGACGGCAGAAGTAGGTGGATCTCTGTGAGTTCAAGACCAGCCTGGCCTGGTCTACAGAGTGAGTTCCAGGACAGGCTCCAAAGCTACAGAGAAACCCTGTCTCAAAAGAAAAAGGAAAAAAAAAAAAAAAAGGTATGTCAGCCAGCAATAGCCAGGCTGCCATTGTTTTGTTGTTGTTGTTGTTTTGTTCCCTGACCTCGCCGAGTCTGACACATGAAATTTTTTTAAGGGAAAAAAACCTTCAATGTGAATATCTTAATACAAATTTATTTACCCAATATAATACTATATGACCACTTTAAAAATAATTAAAATATCTTGTATGAAAAAAAAAAACAAGAAAGACTACTGGGAAGGAAGGAAGCCAATGAGAAGAGGAATGAAGAACAAGAGAGGAGATTAATAAAACCACTGGGGACTACCTAAAACATTAAGAGAGGGGAAAAAAAAGACTGCAAGATGAGGATTTTGGGAAAAAAAATTGAAGCGATGTATATTAAGATGGCTGTAAAGGGGCTGGAAAAATGGCTCAGAGGTTAAGAGCACTGGCTGCTCTTCCAGAGGTCCTGAGTTCAATTCCCAGCAACCACATGATGGCTCACAACCATCTGTAATGAGATCTGGTGCCCTCTTCTGGCCTTGCAGACACATGCAGGCAGAACACTGTATACATAATAAATAAATCTTAAAAAAAAAAAAAAAAAAAAAAAAAGATGGCTGTAAAGAAATAATTAGGTGACATTCTTGCCACTTGAATGTATTCAACTGTTCTTTTCCTAAATGTTCATCTCCCTCCCTTAACATCAACACTTGACTCTGCAATTAAAACCTTTTCTTAGTAAACTCTGCTTTACACCAGCTCATCCTAAAATTCTACTCTGTGACCCAAGTTGAGAATGTCAGGGAGATGGCTCGGTCAGTCAAGTGCTTACCAGGCAAGCTTAAGGACTTGAGTTCAATCGCTGACACTCAAGTCAAAAAGCTAGGCAGAGCAGTGTGCAGTTGTACCCCACCACAGGAGTGAACAGAGAGATGAAAGGCACTAGCCTAGCAAGCCCAATCAGCAAACCTGATTCAGTAAAAGGTTTAGAACAATTGAAGATGATGCCAAACAACCTCTGCTTCTGTGAACATGCATGTTCACACAACCACAACCAATCACCTCCCAAATGCTAAAACAGATGAGATTGCTCAACTCATCTGAGGAGTCTCTGAAAAGAAATTCTCAAGCGCACTGAGCTTTTTTAAAGATTTACTTTTTAAATTGTGAGAGAGCTGTGTGTGTGTGTGTGTGTGTGTGTATGTGTGTGTGTGTGTGTGTGTGTGTGTGTGTGTGTCTGGTGTCATGTGCCACGTACATGCATATAAATGCAGTGTCTTTGTAGTGTGGAAGAGAGCATCAGATCCTCTGGAACTGAAGTGACAGGCGGTTGTTGAGTAGGTCCTCTGGAAAAGCAACAGAGGGGGCATCAGAGAAGAAGGTATCTTAAACAAGAAAATACTTCCATAGGCTTGGCCTGGGGGCAAGCCTGTGGGATGTTTTCTTGTTTGATGATTGATGTGAGATGGCCCAACTCACTGTGGAGAATACACCTTGGCCTGGTGGTCCTAGGTGAAAGCAGGCTAAGAAGTAAATCAGTAAATGGCACTCCTCCATGACCTCTGTATTAGCCTCCAGCCTCCTGCCCTGACTTCCTTCAATAACGGATTGTGCTCCTGCCTCCAGACTCCTGCCCTGACAACCTCTGATGATGGACTGTGCTTCTGCCTCCCTCTGTTTGAGACTCTGCTCCAACTTCCCTCAGTGATAAACTGTGATATGAAACTGTAAGCTGAAATAAACCCTTAACTCTCCAAGCCACTTTTGCTCGGTATTTTTTTATTGTTTTTTTTTGTTTGTTTGTTTGTTTTTGTTTTGTTTTTTTCCGTTTTTTCGAGTCAGGGTTTCTCTGTGGCTTTTGGAGGCTGTCCTGAAACTAGCTCTTGTAGACCAGGCTGGTCTCGAACTCACAGAGATCCACCTGCCTCTGCCTCCCGAGTGCTGGGATTAAAGGGGTGCACCACCAATGCCCGGCTTTGCTCCGTGTTTTAACAGGGCACTAGAAACCTAACACTGGTTACCTTAGCACAACACTAACCTCCTATCTGCACTGTGGAAACAATGTTGGGAGTTTAGACATGCTCACTGTTGTACAAGTGTCTATGGACACATATAAAATAGAAAGAAGGAGAAGAAAGAAGAAGGAAAAAGAAGAAAGAAAGAAAGAAAGGAGGGAGGGAGGGAGGGAGGGAGGAAGGGAAGGAAGAAGGAAGGAAGGAAGGAAGGAAGGAAGGAAGGGAAGGAAGGAGGAAGGAAGGAAGGAAGGAAAGAAGGAAGGAAGGGAAGGAAGGAAGAAGGAAGGAAGGAAGGAAGGAAGGAAAGAAAGAAAGAAAGAAAGAAAGAAAGAAAGAAAGAAAGAAAGAAAGAAACCTAAGACAAAGCTCTTAATCACAGAGCCATCAATCTCAGCCCTTTATGCTGTGTCTCTTGAAGAGACTTTAACTTCCCTGGTGACCTGTATAGCAAAATTTTGAAGTAATTAAGAGTTTTCCTTAACTGCTGTTAGTTATTTGGCTTTATTCTTCCAGCTTATACGTAACTTCCAATCCTTTGTTTTGTTTTGTTTCTGGCCAAAGACTACCTTGTGTTTAGTAAGTATTCCCAGTGGAGAACTTAGGAATCCTCTTTTTCCACCATTTAAGTAAGGTGGAACAATCATGACTATTCAGGAGTATATCACTTTAAGGACTGATCCAATATCCTCAACCACTCTCTTGCCTGAGATTTGGGTTGAGGTGAACCAACTCTGGAGTGATTTCCACATGGGAAAAATTCACTCAGCAGCACATTCTGGATCCAAAACACATTAGGAATGGCCTCTGCTATGGCACAAGCTATGGAGCTATTACTTTTCCTCCTTAAGTACATTCTGTCACACTTGCAATCTCATGGATAGTGGACCCTGATCATCTCTTCCCCAATACATTTGCCACCTTGCTTTCATACCCTCAAACTTTTCTCCTGCTGAAACCCTCTCATTTCCACAACTGGCACCATCTCTTGACTAGCTTCAGAATTACCTAGGAGACAAACCTCTTGGTGTGGCTCTGAGAATTTCTGGATTGGGTCAAGAGAGATGGGAGACCTATTCAAATGTGGGTGGCACCATTCCATGGGCGGAAGCTCTGAGCTAAATAAAAAGAACAAATGGTGAACGCCAGCATTTATCTGTTTCCTGACTGCAATGTGACTAGCTGCCTTATGTTCAGGTTACCTATCTTGCTTGATCTTTTTCAAACTGTTGGCCAAAATAAAGCCTTCTTCCTCCCTTAAGTTGTCTGGTTAGTGTGGTACTTTGAATAAGGATGGCCTCCATAGGCTTGTAACAGTCAAATATTTAGTCACCACCAGTTAGTGGAACTGTTTGGAAAGGACTGGGAAGAATGGTCTTGTTGGAATAGGTGTGTGATGGGGGATGTCCTTCTGTATATATGTTTCTCTAAACACTGATTGGCCAATAGCCAGGCAGGAAATATAGGTGAGGCTACCAGACATGGAGAATTTGGGGGAGAGGATGTGGAAAGTGAGCAGCCAGAGGGACACCATGTAGCTGGACATTCTCCATTAAGTTAAGGCCATGTGGTAATACATAGATTAATAGTTATGGGTTAATAATTAATAGAGAGCTAGCCAGTAAGAAGCCTAAGCCATTGGCTAAACATATTGTAATTAATATAAGCCTCTGTGGGCTTATTTGGGGCTAAATGGCTGTGGGACCAGGTGGGACAGAACCTCTGTCTGCAGGTGTGGCCTTGTTGGAGGGGGTGTTTCACTGGGAGTGGGTTTTAACATTTCAAAGCCCATGCCAGTTTGTCTCTCTGCCTGCAGATCAGGATATAAAGTGCTCAGCTACTGTTCCAGCACCATGCTTGTCGGCTTCCCACCATGATAACCATGAACTAACCCACTAAAGCTGTTAGATAAGCCTTCAAATTAAATGCTTCTTTTCATAAGAGTTGCCTTGTCATGGCAACAGAACAGTAAGACAGGAATTGAAGGGTGGGGTGCTTCTAAAATTTACAGTCTATAGGGTTTTATTTTGTGTATCTAGTATTTTAAACACTATTACCAAAATAGGCAATATGCTTTGTTTACTCAAAAAGCTCAACCCATGGATAACTGAGGTAATACAAACAAGGCAGTAAATGTCTACTTCTAGCAAGGAACCCAGTATGCATGCATCTCAATTGGAAATATAACATAGGACAGTAATGCAGTAGTGTAGAATTCATTTAGAGTATCCTGAGTTTTACTTTTCTTCTTCTCCCCACCCCTTTTCTTTTAGATACACAAGAATATGCAGAATATAACTTAACTTCTTAATGATGTTTAGGTTAATCAATATCCTTAACACATGAACTTTTGATGATATTTCTAGTAAGTTCTATCTTTACTTTTACCTTTACCTTTACCTTTACCATTACAAGTCCAAGTTTAGGATTAAGGATTGCTTACTATCAGATCAACTACTACAGATCAGTAGCCTAAGTGGTGGAGGGGGAGGGAATGGTATGCTAAACCTAAACAAAAGCCACAAAAGTTGGGGAATAACCTAGCCTATTTTTATGTATGACTGTGGATATGCACATAGTGTGTTTACATATGTATAGTTCTTAAAACTAGCTTATGATTCATGTAAGAAAACACTCAACCCAAATTTTTTTTAGCTCATGTTTTGTTTTTGCACAGGTCTCATGTGGTCCAGGCTAGTTTTAAACTTGCTATGTAGGTGAGGATACTTTGAATTCCATGAACTGCCTCTATCTCCAAGTGCTAGGATTATAGGTATCTGCCACCACACACTAAGCTTAAATACTTTTGTTTAATATGTGTGTGAGAGAGAAAGAGCTTTAGAGCACTAACAGTGTACACGTAAGGAAGGACAACTTTCAGTCCTAGGCTCTGTTACTTCTGCTGCTGTGCTGGTTATGGACGACCCTAGTCTCCTGCTCCCAATATGCCTTAGGAATGCTGGGATCACAGATCTGAGCCACCACGTTTTTTTTTTTTTTTTTTTTTTTTTTTTTTTTAATGTGGGTTCCAGGGTCATTGGTATTGAGCATCAATTGCTTTTAGCTATTGAGTCATCTCACTGCCCATTCCCTCACTCCCCTCAAATTTTAAGCAAGGTAATTCAAATTTGTCAATAGGAAAATAACAGGATGTCCCCAGAACACAAATATTTTACCTGTGCTTATTTTTACAATTGTTAGATACTAAAATAAAATGTCCAATGTTTTGTTTAAAATTCAGCTACATGGGTTTTTTTTTTAATTACTTAGTAGAAAAAATAGTATTTTTCTCGATTTTAAGTAGGGGCTAGAGAGATGCTCAGCAGATACGAGTTATTGGTTGTTTTTAGAGAAAACCAGGATTCAATTCCTACTGTAAGAAATATTAAATATTAGTCTTCTCTGTTATATACTGAAAAACTTAAGTTTATAAACAGGAATTCAAATCTTTTTATATCTCCCATCACTAAGAAAATATTTTAATGTCCCCATATACACACCTGATAAAAATCTTTATTCATACAAAGGCGCTGCTGCATTCTCAGTGACTTAAGCAGCCTATTCCTTCCATTTCCTTCATTTCCTTTGCTCCAATTCTAATTAGTCAGCCATGCTTTGAAGCACTGGGATGAGTATGTAACTTTTCCCTTCATTACTGGTATTTTTGTAAGTTTCTATGAAGAACACAAGTTGTTTTTGTTTTTTGTCTTTAATTGAAACAAATGGATCAAAAGGCAAGGTTTCCAAAGCTGACTGACTTTCTTCCTTGGCCACTTCCTGGCTGAGCTTCAGTAAATGAAACTGAAAGTAAAATAAGAGTTTTCCTTGGGGAACAAAATATGCTTTAGGGCCACTGCTGTTAAAAGCAGGTCCACAGAGTCAATATCAGTCACATCCTATGCTTATGAAAACTAAGACCAATAGCCCAAATTTTATGACTAGGTGCACTCCTACCCCAAAAATTTGAACTAGGATTTTGTCCATCTTTTCATTTTATTTTTTTCAGTAATATTCTAATGTTTTATAAAAGTACAGACACCACAGATTACAACAAAATAAGTAAACCAATGAAGACCATGATGAACAGCACAGTCTTAGGGTTCAACAGAGCACTCGCTCGAGGCCAAGCCTGTCAACCTGAGTTTGACTGCAGAAAACTATATGGTAAGAAGAAAAATCTGACTCCTTTTAGCTGTCCTCTTGACTGTGACACAGGTGTGCATTCATACACCACACACACACACACACACACACACACACACACACACACACACACACACAAATAGATGCAAAAAGTTTTAACACTCATTGCAGCAAACTTTTCAGTGAAAACTTAAAATAACCTAATTGTTCAGCAAGTGGTACAAAGAATTTTAAGCACTAAAAATAAGAAATCTAATTTTTATAGTTCAGTATGAAGTATCTCAAATCGGCATGTTCGTAATGAACAAGGTGAAATGTGTAAATGGCATGTAGGCTTGCAAAGTGTGAACACAGTAGCATGCACAGAAAATGACACCTGCTAAATTGAAGAGAAGGCTACAGCTTGGGCCAAAGGACTGTAAAGCACAAATAATATGAATTAGGTTTTGGCCTGATGCTCTACTTGCCTGCAACTTCTGGCCAGCCATTTTATAAAAAATTCACAATTTTGGTTTTAAAATTTGTTTTTAAATTCAAACAAAACAATAGTGGTTATTATCCTGGCTACTTGCTCTGTAAAGATTGTGTGAAGCAGGAAATATGGCACATCTGGGGAGGATCCCACTGAGGAAGGAGAGACCTGACTCCCAGAAAATTGTCCTCTGACTTCCACATGAGCATACACCCCTTTGGTTAATTTTTATAAACTTAACAAACTAGAGCCATCTGGGAAGAAGGAATCTCAACTGAGGAATTGCCTCCACCAGACAGTCTGTGGGGCATTTTCTTAATTGCTCATTGATGAAGTACACTGTGGGCAGTGTATTCTTGGGCAAAGTTGGCCTGGTCTATGTAAGAAAGTTAGCTGAGCAAGCAGGAAGAGATGAGCCAGTAAAGAGTAGTCTTCCATGGTTCTGCTCCTTCCCTGGTTTCTCCCAGTGATGAATTGTTTCCTGGAAGTGTAAAATGAAATCAAACCCTCTCCTCCCCAAGGAGGCGGACTTGTGACACAATGATAATACAACTCTGGCTCCAAAGGTAGGTTAGGCCAGCAAGGACTGCTATCTACTGAGCCTTCACCTTTGTACCAATTAGCCAACCTCCTCAGATGTGCAGTCAAGCACCCACCAATGGGATAAGACAAGAATAAAAGATGAAAAACATCTTGCCCATGTATGCTTGCTAGCAAGGTTTGGGTTCTCGTGTACCATTTATGTAGAAAAAGATGGCATTGCCCAGCTACTTTTGCTCTGTTCACACTTTGTGCAACACCAAAATTATTCTTTGTTTTTAACAGTATTAGCATAAACTTGTAACTTTTAATAATAGAAGAAAAGAGAGGGGGAGGGAGAATGGGTGTGTACATACATAAAATACTGGTGGGAAGAGGGAACACAGATACAGATGAAGTAACAAGAATACACAAGTCAAGAACACTGACAGTCTTACTTCTCAGGAGGGACAAAGCTCATCCTACTATGCTGATGCTACTTTGCTCTCTAACATATACACCACATTGAGAGTACTCTCAACATGGCACTTTAAGAACATGAGTCCAAAATCCTATGAACCTAGCCATCAATCTCCTCACATTAGAAAGTCAGCTACCCTACTAATTAATAGGGGCCAGGACAGCTTATTCTTTTTGTTATCCACTTTAATGTGTCAACCATGCTTAGCCATGAATAATCAAACAGACAAACTTGTTCCTCAAAGAAAAGCATACTTCATGAATATTCATCCTTTTAATCTCAAAAAAAACAAAACAATTTAGCTCTAAAGAAAGAACAGTAAATCATTTCATCAAGCAAAGATTTGTTCAAACTAATGTTATTGATGCAATTAATAAAATTCTAAGAAAAATGTTACTTTTTGATACCTGAAGATATTAAGGATAGGCCTGGTGGCTTAATGCTTACATTCCTAGCACTCAGAAGGCTGAAGCAGAATTGATTCAAGTTCCAGGCTAGCCTGGAGCTAGCTACAGTGTGACACTGAATCTTGAAGAGATTGGAGGGGAGTGGAAGAAAATGAAAAACAACCTTGGTGACACAGCCAACTATGTACAGTCCAGGATGCACTCAAACTCCCAATCCCCTGCCTCTACCTCCTGAATGACAAACTTTAGTCTTTCAAATGAACAAAACTGTTCCAAACTCCTGCCTAAGTATTATATGCTATATAAAAATAAAAGTATTACCATAACTTACCATTCCACTGGAATTATTGATTCCATTCATATTAATTTTTGTTACAAATCTAACTGATGGAGGAGCTTCTGGGTATTTAGATCCACATTCTACTTTCAGGCTATATATTCTGTTTTCATAGTTTGTCTGGAAGGATAGGGAAAAGAAGGGATAATTATAATGACAAAAACTAAAATACTGCCCAACTGTTAATAAAGAAAAAATGTAATATGAATATACTTGTTATGATGATGTTTGTGATTGTATACAAATTTCTGTACAATGATATTTAAACTATATAGTTAGGAAAAGTGCACCAAGCATACTTAAAGTACAGTATGAAACTAAACTAATCCCATCAAGTGGAATCACAATAATCAGAACTTACTTTTTGTGACACAATGGTGCCAATAACAAATCAGAAAGAAAAGCCAACTTAAATTTAGATTTTAATTTAAAAAAAAAAAAGGGTATACTGAAAGGACAAGTATGTGGCTTGTATCCCCCATACATAAAGGTTTCACCAGCCAAAACAATCTCACTGGTTTCTATTATTTCAGTAATACTAGCAATACCTCTTTTTATTCTCACATGGATTTTCTGGGTAAAAAATTATGATCACTTTTCACAGATGGGCAGGCATTACTTCTAGAAAAGGGAAAATCATAACATACCTCATCTTACAACAATAGAACAATTTCTTGTTTCCCTTTGCACAATTATGTAATGAATTCTATGGTTTATTAATACCATTATCTGAATTAATGTGCATTTTAAATTTACACAAACTTTCAAACACGGCTTCTAATTAAGTTTAGCTAATACCACATTCTTATAAAACAGGAATTTTAAGGTTACAACAGACTTCAAAGCTATTCAGGGCTTATTCTCATGTAATAATTAGCTTTTCTTTCTCATTATAGCTTTTGTTCACTTAGTAGTTCTGAAACAGGAAAATACATAATAAATGAAAGTAGCAAATGTAACATCTATTGATGTCAGTATAAAACTATGGAGAAAATAAGTCATGTTAACAGCTACAAAGCTATTCTTAAGTGGAGTTCAGATATACAATATTAAACTACTGTAATAAAAAATGTATGAAACAATCTGAAGCATGTTATCAAATACTTCAATATTTTGAAAGAGCTCTATAACTCACCCAAATTTGACAGCAAACATTCATACACCCAGCAATTTGGTGCTATATAAAACTGAGTGAAATCAAACAGTTCTCAAGAGAGTATCTTTTTCGTGGTTCTCCAATTTGAATGCAGATCAGACTATCTAAAGAAATTATATTAAAAAGAAAAAACAAAACAAAAAATGCCAGGCATGGTGGTATGATTGTAATCCAAGCATTCGAGAGGCTGAGGCAAGAGGATCATTTCAAGTCTGAAACCAGCCTGGGCTACACAGCAAGACCCTGCCCCCCAAAAAGCACAAAAAAATGAACAGAAGCCAAGGCCTTCTCTTCTCCCTGAATCAGGTCACAAAACCGGCAGGCATACCCTAAAGTAGATCATTAAATCTCATCCATACAGCCAGAAAACAAGGAAATTTTTCATCTCTGAAAAGATAGAAATAGAGAAGAACCTAATAGGCCTTGTTCAGTGCCCCCTCCACCCCATTCAGTACTACTGGATCAGGCTCTCTGTGCAATGAAATAAATGTGCACTATATATCTCAGTCATAAACCTTGTAGTGTGAGGAAAAGGTAGCGCACACACACACATACACAACTCCAATGCAATGACCTACAGAGAAGGCCCATGGCACCTCTGCCTGTGTCTTGGTGAGCTAAGAGACAGGAGCTACACAAATAGCCTTTAGCTCCAATTGGGTAAGGACAGGACATGATATTTCCTGTGTGTCAATGACAACAGGAAAAGCAAGGGGCTTAGAAATCCCAATGGGGACTCAAATGGAGACAAATAAAGAAGGAGCTACAACATTTCCTCCCCATCGAGAAACTATGCGAAGAGTCTGTCTGCAAAACCACTGATAAAGTAGACACAAGTCCAACACATACTTCAGACACAAAGTCTACTGGGGGAAGTGGCTACAGAAAAACCCAACCTAAATAAATAACTTCAAATTTATATTTTACCAAGTTTTGACTTAAATCTTCAAACTTATATACCACAATGTTATAACTACATGCTTTTAATTTTCTTTTAGCTAGACCATCATAATAATTTTTACAGACAGTGAAGAAACCAGTTTTCATCACAAATACCAAGTTAGTCTTTTAACCAATCTTATATTTCCTTTCTTCAATGTCTTATAGAAGAGTCAGAAGGAGAGTTTCAAGAGTGCACATGAAGTCTACAAACTGTGTACTCTTAACAGACCTGGTATAAAAGAACTGCAAAGGAACACCAGGAAATGCCAAAGATACTTACTTGTCTAACATTGCTAATTACATGAAACATTAAATAATACTCATTTCAATGCACTGCTTAAGACACTAAATAAAGAATGCACTGCAAGCAAAATTTCTCCATCTAGTAAAAAAAAAAATATATACATAAAAACTTCACACAATCCTGAGAAAGACCTAAGAACAAATGTACAAAAGATCAATAACAATACTAGAAAATAATTAAGAACCTTAACCAGGCAGTGTTGGTGCATGCCTTTAATCTCAGCACTTGGGAGGCAGAGGCAGGAAGATCTCTGTGAGTTCAAGGCTAGCCTGGTCTACAGAGTGAGTTTCAGGACAACCAGGGCTACACAGAGAAACCGTGCCTCAAAAGAGAAAAGGAAAGAAAAGAGAAAAGAATCCCATGTGATATGCATACTAACTTCACCACTGAACTACATACCTCCACAAGAGTCTTAGATATGCTGCTATATTTTGTAAATTGGGGCATTAGACCTACAATATCCCACCTAGGCCTGTGAAACACAGGTCACAGCAATGTGTAATCACTGCAAGCCAATCTAGAGATCTTCAGTCACATGAGAGAGCAGACAATGTGACACACTCTTCCAAATACCTCCTCCATTTCCTCCCCTTTCTTCCTCTCTGATATGGAATGTTATCCATCTCCACCTTCAGAAATCCTACTAATCAGTCCTTTATGGCCCATTCTAAAGGCAACTTCATCCTCTGCTCCCCTTCCTCAATTTACTCCGGTTGAAGAAACATGGTGAACTTGCTCAGCCATATTAGAATCTAACACTAGGAATGATTTTTTTTTTCTTCTCTACTAAAACACAAACACTTAGGGGGCAACACCTATTCCTCCTGCTAATGGAGCTTAAACCCTTCAAACAAGAGGTAATAATTAAATGTACATAAAATATATAAAAGTGCAGGAATTAGTCCTGTCAAAAGTTATCACAATTGTCTTTTATTACCAATAAAATTAAATGTTAACTCAAAATAAACAATAAATATTAACAGTAAACATGTATAATTTATAGCACTGACCCTTGGTGGCCCAATAATCATGCCTGTCCACCTTGTAAGTGTCATGTCTTCATCATCTTCAAGGCCCCAGCTAACCGTACCATCACCTACTCCTTTCTGTCCTTCTTCAAGTTCTTCCAACAAGCGAAAATTCCGAGGAACTTTAACTCCTATACAAAAGAATGTCAGTGTCAACATAAAAGCTCATAATTATTAAGAGATACACTGTTTTGTTTTGTTGGGTTGGGGGGGGTTGGTTTTGGTTTTGGTTTTTGAGACAGGGTTTCTCTTTGTAGCCTTGGCTGTCCTGGACTCACTCTCTAGACCAGGCAGGCCTCGAACTCTGTGATCCACCTGCCTCTTGCCTCCAAGTGCTAGAATTAGAGGCATGCATCATCACCACCCAGCAAGAGATAAATAATTAAGCCTTTTGTAGATTAGTTTTCACAAATTATTTCACCCAAAGGCAAGCTTCCCTCAAAAACGTACTGTGTCTCAGGAAATATCTAGCCTAATAGTCCCTTAAAATGAAAATGCCAGTTTAATATCAATTGCAAACAGCTCATGGTTAGGTAGGACTTTGTGTGTCCACTCCCCCTTCTCAGCACTGGGATTTGTCTAGTTTGATCCTGCAGTACATGCTGCCATAGTCTCTGTGAGTTCCTATGTGTCATTTTTCCCTAATAGAACATCACTAGATGCCACACTCCAGGCAGGCACCATGCTCAGAAGCAGCAGGCCCTGCCCAGAGGCAGCAGAACAACACAAAACAGACTTCACTTTTGTATGTGGGTGGGCTTTTTGTTTCCTTTTGTTATTTTTTGCCTTATTGTTTTATTTTTTGGTTTAACTTTCAATTTTTTTTTGTCTTTTGAGACACAACAGAGACAGACAGACAGACAGACAGACAGACAGACAGACCATAACAACAGCAGGTGGTGGTTAGGAGGATATGGGAGGAATTTGGGGAGAAGAAAGAATATGATCAAAATATACAGTATGAAAAAAATATTTTAATGATATGTCACTAAAAAGCATTGTGTAAAACAATACAACAGTCCTGAACATGTATATAATTCCTACTCAATCAATTCTATACTGGCATATATCAATTATGAAGAAATCTTCATTTTCCCCTAGGTGAGGTTCTTAGCCAAGGGCTTTGACATAAAATTAATGAGCAAAATCAGTTAAATTAGCAAATGATTACATGAATATACACACCCCAATAATTTTTTTGTGAGAATTTCATTCAATCCTAGAAAATGCAACGAAAGTTTAAAATTTTCTAGAATACTGAGGTGGGCCACCCATGGTCCCCACTGGTCCCAGTATATCAAAGGAACCTTACATCTGCCAGATAATCCCCATCACTCAACCACTACCTAGGGCCTCAAGCACCCACACAAGCACTCTGTCACTGAGCTATGCTCCCAGCCCTATAAAGTTTTGAAAAACAAAAACTCAGCAACTAAATTGCAGCCATCATCTATATACACAGTTTATACAAATGCTAGTTTAATGGTAAATTTTTAATTCACAGAGGAAAAAATCCATCCAGATAAGATGATCCTTCTACCCTGGTGGTGGTGGCATATGCCTTTAATCCCAGAGGAGGCAGAGACAAGTGGATCTCTGAATGTGAGGCCAGCCTGGTTTGCAGAGCAAGTTCCAGGACTGCCAAGGCTACACAGATAAAGTCTGTCTTGAAAAAAAGCCCCCCAAAAAAGAGGAGGAGGAGGAGAGTGGCAAGAGGAAGAAAAGGAGGAGAAGGAGAAAAAGGAGGATGTGGTGAAATCCCGGCAGGACAGAAAATTCTGCCCAAGAGGAAGAGGAGGAAGAAGAAAAAGAATGATTATCTTATTAAAATAAAGTCACTAGGACAACAATAGCACCTGGGAGCCCCATCTCACCTGAGCATCATTACCTGTTAGTCTCCCAGCTAAGGACTACATTAAGAAAATCAAGAGCTGGGAGGTGGTGGTGCACGCATTTAATCCCAGCACTCGGGAGGCAAAGGCAGGTGGATCTCTGTGAATTTGAGATCAGCCTGGTCTATAAGAGCTAGTTCCAGGACAGCCTCCAAAGCCACAGAGAAACCCTATCTCAGAAAAACAAAAAAATTAAATAAATAAATAAATAAATAAATAAATGAAAAATAAATAAAATATAAAACATATGCCAGACACTAAATTATGACCTAGAACTGAACTAGACAAAACGAAAAAACCAAATTCAAATCAAAGTTGGAACATTTGATACATCTGACCTATAGCTTCAACCACAAGTCAAGGACCTCCAAGTTAAGACAGCTTGCTAAATTCCTGATACCATGGTATGAGCCATGTGTTACTATATTGACAGGAGAATTAATCACACAATTGTTATTCTTTATGTGAGGACCAAAAAGACTCTTGACCATCTCTCCCTGAACTACCCTAAAAGTACATTCACAAATCTATTTGCTATATATTAATACCACTAGGTAAAAGGAAATAAGCCTCAGTTATGCTAATGAATCTGGGAATAACTTTTATCACTACACAATGATAATTTTTTTTTTGGTTTTTTTTTTTTGAGACAGGGTTTCTCTGTGGCTTTGGAGACTGTCCTGGAACTAGCTCTTGTAGACCAGGCTGGTCTCGAACTCACAGAGATCCACCTGCCTCTGCCTCCTGAGTCCTGAGATTAAAGGCGTGCGACACCCCACAATGATAAATTAAAAGCAGCAAAATATCATGTAAGACTGTACTTGAGAAATTTCTCATTCTTAAGTCATTGGCATAGAGCCAATACCACCGGAAATGATAACATCACAATAGTTACCCGGTACAAAAATTTGCCTACTTACAGAAAATGTTTTTATTCTCTCAGTATTTGTGAACTGACATAAACCAAGTGCTGCTGAGACTGAACATTCAGAGACAAAATGCCTCTCCCTAAGATCTTAAAACCCAATGATAAAATCAGGTTATGCATTTGTTCAAATACAAAGCACCAAGTTGTCTGGATATGCTATAGAATTTGCAAGGACATAGACAAGCTCAAGGGACAACACAGCAGTAGTTTAACACACTCCAGTAAAGCAGCTAACAATGTTTATTGAAGAACTCTGAAGGGGGTGCTTTCCTTAGAATAAAGGAGCCACAGGCAAATAACAACACACTCTGGCTTCTCCCTTCTAGTTTTGATTTCTCAGTAAAATCAGGAATGGCACATACTTTAAAAGATGGATGTGTGGTCCTCTAACAAAGACCACTAACTGGTTACAACAGCTCTCCTGTGAAATCCAGGAAGTTGTAGTTAACTTCCATAATCAGAAGACTGAATAAAACAAAATAAACAGCTATTCCTTCAAATCACTGTTTATGAGGTAAACATCTCAAAAAAATTAAAGACTTTTCAATAACAAGCATTTCCTCTGGGGCAATTACCTCTTGTTGGTACTGTTCAGTAAACACAGCTGGTATTCTGGGTAGATGATACTAGTACAAATAACAGTTTATCTACCTGTCATTGTTTGTACTTTTCAGTAACATTTTAGTCACTACACTGAAAGACCTAAGGCACAATTACAGTATCTCCACAGAATAGATGGCTTGCAATACTCCTGATTATTAGCTATAATGCTTTTTTTTTATGTGAATTGAAGCTAAACTTCAAGTATTAAGGTGAAATCATACTGCTGCCACTCTGCCACATGGTAATCATGTACATCCATTCTAACAAGCTCATCAATTAGAAAACAAAGGACAAGCTAGGCAATAAAGCACTTATCAAAAGTCACTGTCTACATAGGGCTCTAAAGATGACAACCACCCCAAAAGGGAGGATGACAAACACAATGGCTGGGAGGAATGGGCAGAGTAACAGCTTCATCATCCCTGAAGCAAGACAATAGAGGAAAAGGATGAGCCTGGCCCAAGAACAGCAGCAAGAACTCAAGAGTTCAAAAGCCTGAGTCCTCAAGAGGGACAGAAGCATAACCCAGACTCTTCTGAGGTCAGTACCTCCTTCCATAGTAGAGCAGAGGCTCTGAGTGGTGGGAAGAGGGCAAACAAGTGATACCTAAGCATAAACACAAGTTCTCAATAGAAGGGAAACAGGCAAAAAAAAAAAAAAAAAAAGAGAGAGAGAGAGAGAACAGGGATAGGATTCAGAAAGCTAAGCTCAAACAAATTCTAGCTGGCCCAGTGGGTTTGCTGAAAGGCAGACTTGGAAGTAATAGTAGGAACTGAGATAAGTCCCACAAGCATAAACAGGCACAGTGCTTATGCAAGCAGGAGTGCTTGCTCTCTGCACAGCTGATTTGAAAACTGTGTTTTTTAAATGAAACCAAATGTAGTTCTATTACTCTATGTATTATTGTAAGTGAAGGCAAGTGACAAAAATGGGAGATATACTTGCAAAGTATGTTATCTGAGAAGGAATTTCTATCTAGAACAAAGAACTTCTCCAACTAAACAATTAAAAAGATGAAAAAGCAGTCCAATTTAAGAATAGTCAAAGAACTGGCCACAGTGGCATATGCCTATAATCCCACTACTTAGTAAGTGAAGCCCAGAGGATCAAGAGTTAAAGACCAGCTGGCAAAATGGTTCAGTAGATAAAGGTGCTTGCCACCAAGCCTGACACCCAAGTTCAATCCCTAAGCTCCACATAATGGAAGAAGAAAAGTCATCTTCCCACAAGTTATTCTCTGACCTCCGCATTCATGTTGTGGGTGGGACAGACAGACAGACAGACAGACAGACAGACAGACAGACAGACAGACACACACACACACACACACACACTCTCTGTAAGAATAAATAAATTTTTTAAAAAATGTAAAAAGCCAGTCTTGCTGTATAGTAAATTCAAGGCCAGCTTAGACTACATGACAGTTTTAAAATTTAAGATTAAAAACGAAAATAAACCCAGGCGGTGGTAGCACATGCCTTTAATGCCAGCACTTGGGAGGCAGAGACAGGCAGATAGCTGTGAGTTTGAGGCCAGCAGAGTTTGAGTGAGCAGAGTGAGTTCCAGGACAGCCAGGGCTACACAGAGAAACCCTGTCTCAAAAAAAAAAAAAAAAAAAAAAAAAAAAAAAGTTGACGGATATGGAATCTTCTCAAGAACACATATAAATAGCTAATAAACACAAAAAAGGATACTCAGTATCACTAGGCATAGTGGAAAATGTCAATCAAAACCATAGTATGACTTTTTTTATGGTGCTTCCTAGGTGATCTATCAGCTGTGTCAAGATAAAGCTGAACATCTCCTTCGAAGCCACCCAAAGTCATTAAATTCAAACTTCACACAGCCACAGAAGTAGCTGCTAATGCTCTAGGTGAAGAGTGGAAGGGTTATATAGTCCAAATCAGTGGTGGGAATGACAAACAAGGCTTTCCTATGAAGCAAAGTGTCTTGACCCACAGCAGAATCTTCCTGCTGTTGAGTAAGGGGCATTCTTGTTATAGACCAAGAACTAAAGAGAGGAAGCAAAAGTCTGGTCACAGATGCACTGTGGATACCAACTCTCAATTGTGTGTGTGTTGGGCAGGGCAGTATTCTTGGATTGACAAGATATTACTATGCCTTGGTAGGTAGGGCCCAAAAGAGCTAACAGAATTGAAATTTTTCAGTCTCTCTAAAGATGATGTCCACCAGGATGTTATTAGGAAGCCCTCAAACAAAGAAAATAAAGGCACAGGGCCAAAGCACCCGAGATTACTCCCCATGGCCTGCAACACAAATTTTGACATGCTTTTCTGAAGAAATGATGCATAATAAAAAATGCTAAAGAATATATTAAACTTTTGGCCAACAGATGAAAGAAGCCAAAGAAAAACACCAGGAACAGATAGACTGCCAAGAGACAGGCTGTCCTCACGCTGCCTTCTAAGTCTGAGTACAGTGACATGAGTCTTTAAGAGGGATAAATGATCAGACAATGATTCTCAAACAAAGCAGTAAGATACAATGCCATATCCTATGCACAGGATGGCTGGAACCAAACGTCAGGAAGTACTGGTGAGCATGTGGAGAAAGCAGGATCATCAGACACTGCTTAAGACTATAAAGTCAGTTCCCTCTGGAAGACACAGCAGCAGTTTCTTTAACACTTAAACACAGTCATCACTATTCCCCAACAATTCCATTTCTAGGTCTCTACCTTAAAAGTATATTTCCAAACACATACAAATGTTCACAGTAGCCTTACTCCCAATAGCCAAAATAAAATTTTTAAAGTAGCCAAATGTCCATCAACAGGTGAATGGACAAATAAAATGTATGGAATAGAAGATATACCACATTTCTTCAAGCACAAACAGTATAAAAATACTGATGTATACTGCAACATAAATGGCCCTTAAACACATTGCATGGAGTATGTTTTCCACCACTGTAACAAACTACCTAAGCAACTAAGGTCCTTCCTCAGGTATCCCAAAGGGTCTCAAACCAGTGGGAAGGTAGAACCATCAGGGTGGAAGGGCATGGAGGAGGAGGAAAGCTGCTTACCTCACAACCTTCAGGAAGCACAAAAACAGAGAAAAAAGGGCAAAGAACAAGAAGAAACCCCTTTCTTATACTTTCTTGTTCCTGGTCCTTTCCTCTGTTTGTGTGCTTCGTGAAGGTCGTGACCTTACTCAGACTGCAACTTCCCACCCCTCCCCAAAATATCCTCAAATTATGAATGTATCAAGGGATTAGTGACCACATGAAAAGACAAAGGGGCGAGTCTACTGAGACAGTAATGTGGAAGCTGCTAAACGCCAGGGGGAGTAGAATAGTGCTAATGTGTGCAGAATTATTCTCCAAAAACTGAAAATGTTTTCAAGTGACAGCAGCAGTGGTTGTACACATTCTGAAACCTTAAAGCACTCTTGACACCACTGAGAGTGAAAGACACATCACCGATAGACCAGAGGCAGGAAAGCTCGAGGAAGGCCTAGTCTCTGGTCCAGTTCATATTTTTATTTTATGCTCTAAAACTCCCAGGTGGGGTGAAAAAGCAAGAGAAATTTTATAGAAGCTATGTAGCAGTCAGCAAGTTGTTATGGGTAGCAAGTACAAGTAGTGCTCTAAATAAACCAATAAACCAGGATCTGATTGGCCTTTGTTTAAAACCTTCACACACATCTAAATACACTAAACTCCATCAGACTGTACTCATTAAATAGACTTAAGTAGTACATTTCAGTAACACTTTTTTCTGGGTTGTTTGTTTGTTTTTAAGGTAGAAAACTAGTTCCCTAAAACTGAATTCAATTTTCAGCATCCTCATGATCTGTCTGGTCAAGTCCCAAGAAGAACGGTAACTGCTGCATCCCGAGTGGCTGGGTCCTGGGGGATGAAGAAAGGAAAGACACACATACAGAAAAGCTGGGGACTGGTGGGGTATGTACACTCTGATGGAATGGCACCAACTACACACAACTGGGAACCTCAGCATTTTTATTATTTTATTTATCTTATCAGCCTAGACCTAGAAGGGTGGCTTACCAGTTTCTCAAGGGTCTGAGCATATCAATAATATACATTCATTCAGGACTGCAACACTCTTATTTGTTCTTTTCATGTTCACTCGGGCTTTCTTGGCTTCTCCCACAGGTAACTTGAAATCCTTTATGATAGCAGGGTCCCAGAGCTACTGTTCAATCTTCCCAGTCTTCTCCAATAAATAAATGGTGGCAGTTTGACATTACGGCGGCTTGAATGGGAATGACCCCACATGTTCACAAGCTTGAATATTTGGTCCCCAGTTGGTGGAGCTGTTTGGAAAAGAATTAGGTGTGGCCTTGATGAAGGAGGTCTGTCACTGAGGGTGGTTTTCAAAACACTCCTGATATTCCAAGTATGCCATCTCACTGCTTCCAACTTGTAGATTAAGATGCAAGCTCTCTGCTACTGTAGCTGGCAAGCCTTTGTTCCACCATCATGGGCTAACCCTCTGAAACTGTAAGTTCCAAATTAAACATTTGGTGTAGTGTTTTAGTAACACAGAGGCTGATACTAGGGAGTGAACTGATGCTGCAATAGGCTTAGTCATGATATGCTTTTGGAGAATTGGGAAGACTGATGGACTTGGGACCAGGAAAATGGTTGACCACTGTAAGCAGGACTTAACAGAACATCCTAGTAGGCGTTGGGAAGACAATAATACTGACAGAATGTGGACCATAAAGACCCGGCTCCAGAAGTTCCAGAGACCAATAGAAGCAACTGGGCTAGAGACAATTCTTGTTATTTGGCAAAGAATATGGCTATTTTCTGCCCTTGTCTAAGAATCTGCCTAATGCTAAATTGAAAAGTATTGAATTAATTTCCTTAGCAGAGATTTCAAGACAGACTAATGCTGACTCTATCTCATGGTTATTAGTAATCACTTACGCAGGTCCATAATGGAAAAAAGCAAACAGAGAATAAGGTATAAAAAACATACAGTCTGAAGTGAAAAATGTAAACCTTCCAACTGGTAAACAGGAAAGGCCTGGGGAATATTTTGCGCCTAAACAACAAGAACAAAGGAAAGCTTCTGAAAATGTAAGGGCCAGGCACCCAAAGCAGGCAAGTCACCTGGCAGTGTTGTCCATGTTGTTCTGGCTCTACAGTGATGAGGGATGCATGAGTAAAGGGGTTGTGGAAATCTTCCTCTGTGGTTAAGGAGAGCCTGAGGCCAGACATGGCAGGGGAGTCCTCCACAGAGGCCCCAAGGGCTATGAAAAGGACGCCTAGACTTGTGTTAGAGAACTCAAGGGAAGATGCCAGAGCCATGGAATGTCTTCCAGGGGAGCTGCAGATAAGGAGTTGAACAAGCACAGGAGAGAGAAGTGTGTTGCAGTCAGCAAAGCTGGAAGGGCAGAGCCATCTAAGCACCCTGACACCACACATGGAGCTACAGGATTTGGAGTTTGCCCTGCTGGTTTTAAGTCTTGCTTTAGTCCAGTATTTCATCACTGAGCTCCCTTTCCTCCCCTTTGGAATGGTAATGTAAATCCTGTGTCATTGTATGTTGGAAGTATATAATTTGCATTTTGATTTTATATGGTGCTACAATTAAGAGACTGATTTGAGTCTAAGAAGAGAATGTAGACTTTTAAACTGTGCTGAGACTATAAAAGACTGAGATTATAGTTATAGTTATAGCATTATAATAGGGCCACAAGCCTATGGGGACCAGGAAACGGAATACGGTGGTTTAAATGAGAATGTCCCCAAAGTATGCTTGGTCCCCAGTTGGTTTAACTGTTTGGAATTGGGTATGACTTGTTGGAGGAGATGTATCACTTGCTTTGAGGTTTCAAAGGATTCACACCATACCCACTGTGCTTGCTCTGCCCCATGGCTGTGTCTCAAGACATGAGTTCTCAGGCCACTGCTCTAGCACTATACCTGACTATCTGGTGCCATGACGGTCACAGACTCTAACCCCCTGAAACCATAAACCCCAAATAAACTTTCTCCTATAAGTTGCTTTTGTCATAGTACCAAGCAAACAGTAACTAAGACAACAGTCTTATCTAAAGGTCTATTTGGGAAAATAGGTAAGTGAGGTATTTCTAAGAGATGTAGTTCTATGGGAGGAGGGGGTAATAAAAGTTCAGCAAAGCATTTTATTTTTCCTTAGCACTCACATGTACTTGGGTTCAATCCCCAGCAACATACCCACACACCAAAAGGGGCCACTTCAGGAATAATAGATTTGATACAAAAAAGGTTTAAGACTTAACAAATCAGATTGGGTCTAGGACCCACTATAATGATGCCTTTGTATCAACCATTCACAGCATTACCAATAACCTTCTTCACCCTCCTTTCCTCAAAATAACTTCAAAAAGAATATAATGTATAGCCATCCTTAAGAGAATATGTATTTTCCTGAAATACCAAATTTAAGTTTACAAAAAATCTGTTAATGTCAAACAATATTTACACACTATGAACAGTTTTCCTTTTTTAAAAATTAGGTTTTATGTGCACAAGTATTTTTGTATGTATGTATGCCTAGTACCTATGGAGGTCAAAAGAAGACATAGGATTACCTAGAATAGAGTTAACGATGACTATAAACTACTATGTGGGTGCTAGGAACTGCAAGATCTCTTAACCACTGAGCCATCTAATCTACCCATTAGTTTGTTTTTTTTTTTTAATTTTTAAATACATCATTTCACTCCATATAAGATGAAGTTTTAATGATCTATAATGCCCTTAATCTCTATCATGACAAAGATCTTTATCTTTATGAAATAACATCACTAGCTTCCCACACACACACCCTCCCACATTTTTAGTTACACTCTGTGACGTAGTCTGACCTGAAACTCACTATGTCCTCAAATTTACAATTCTCTTTCTTCAAGTGTTGGATTCCAGGCATAAATCATCACACCTGGCTCACATCACTGGACATGCACAAAATAAACCAAAGCATACATAAAACACAGTATGATACCAAAACAGATTAAAGAGTCTGTGCTCAAGACACTAGCCCTGGAATATTTACAAAATGATGTCAAAGAGGTAGCAACAAAGTTTGTATATTACTCATCTCATGTTCAGTAACTCAAGTTTGGCCTTATTGTTGGGTTATTTATCTAAATAATCCTGACAAAGTCATTTTATGCCTAGAGTTCTACTGCTCATATACAAAATAAACATGGCATAGAAGATAGCAGAGCCACAATGTACTGTCTATTACAACTATTATTCAACATGTATAAGGACCTTAAGATTCAGATGACAAAAAGATTTCTCTTCTATAGTCTGAAACTCTGTTAAGTTCCAATTTATTCTCACACAAATAAACTAAAACTCTATAAACAATACACCATCCCCAACCCTGGTCTGACTGCCTAGTTTCCATATAGTTCAGGTTTATTTTACATTAGTTCTTAAGCAATGAATCATTATTCTAGTCAACATGTTTTCTATCTACTTTGAAGTTTTATGTTAGAGCTCCCAAAATAATTACTAAGTGAATGTTTCCATAGTTAGGTAGCTTGCTATGAATGGTCCCCATCTGCATATATTTCGGTTAACACAGTGGAAAGAACACCAAACCCAACTATTCCAAAATCCCTCTATGGTATGCTATGCTATCATTACATAAAGTACAAGTGTGTATATGTGGAGGCAGAGATCAACATCAAATATCTTCCTCAAAAGCTTCTTCACTTTTTGAGACAGTGTTTCCTACAAAACATGGAACTTACTGATTGGTTAGGGTAGCTGGCCAATAAGCGCCAGAAATCCACCTGTCTTGCCCACGATATGGTAAGCACTGGGTTAGAGATGCACACTCCTGGGACCCTCTAGCTTTATGTGGGTTCTGGAGATCTTAACTAAGGTCCCCATGCTTCCTGGCACATAGTTTACTGACTGAGCATCTTCCCAGCACTTTGTTTTGGTTCATAAGACAGGGTCTCATGTATCCTGTGATCTGCTCACAAGCACACGCACACACACAAACACACTATGTAGCCAAGGATGACCTCAAGCTCCTGATTCTCCTACCCCCCCTTCCAAGTTACTTCTTCCACATCCACACAAATGGAAAAACAGGTTCTAAGAAAAGAATGATTTCAGATGGGTATGGTACTATACAGGCCTGTAACCTTAGCTATCTGGAAGGCTTAGACAGGAGGATCACAAGTTCGGGGCCTATTTAGGCAACTCAGCAGTACCCTGTACCACATTAAAGTCAAAAGAGAGCTGGGAATACAGCACTATAGTAGAGTAGCTGCAAAACATATATAAGAAGCCCTAGACTCAACCGAAATATCCAAAGGATGATGTCATAGTACTGAAAAACTTTCACACAGGAATCTCTTGAGATAGTTTGCTAGATGATCCAACTTACAAGTGTTCACCTATTCACCAAATCTGAGAAAGGAACCTTCTTGTTCTGTACCTGACATGTAATTACAAGAAAAGAGAGTGGTGTTCAAACTACATTTGGCAAGTGTTTCATCAAAAATATGAAACTGTAATGTCTTTAATATGTTTAAGTTATGCTAATTCCTCACATTTGTAGTCAGAGTTTTTAATGTCTTGACATTTTCAAAGATCTCAGAATAACTTTTTTCACTTAACTGATTGCTTTGAACAAGTTTAGTATCCATTTTTACTTCCCCAAACCACTCTATACAGAAAGAATTGTATGACGAGGCTGTATTATTTGATCACAGTATCAAGAGTTTATAAAGCATATATTCATATCAAGAACACCAAGAAAAATCTACTAGGCCCAAAGTGAAAGTTTCAGGAGGAAAACAGACAAGAGTTCAACCCTTCCATCACTTATTTCTCAGGCTCAGGTTATTCTCTTCCAGTACTACTTGTGAGCACTGGCAGGCATATACACGTTAGGAAAACACTGGCATGGCTAAAGAGCACAACAGTCTAGAGCAGTAGGGAAATCACAATACTGCCACATTAGTCTTTTTAGTTTACTAAACACTGATCACTTCTGAAAAGGATAATTATCTTTCTGTGGTTAGGTCCTTTCCTTACACAGACCTACACAATGGTAAAAATCTCATTTTTTCTTTAATCCTCCCATGTACCTTCAAAGAAACTACAGTCCCAGCACAACACTAACACAATCTAAGGAATTTTTTTTAATATTTCATGTTACAATGTCATGTGGTACCTAAATTGGGTACTTGATACCAAAACAGGACCTTAAGTAAAAACTGGAAATATGAATATGATATGGACTTACAGTAAACATGTTGATGCATTGGGTCATTAATTTTGACAAATGTGTTACACTAAGCTATCAAAGGGAGAGAACTGAATGTTGAGATGTGCACCCCTCACAATCATCTCAATTTTTGTGTAAATTTAAAAACTATTACAGAAGAGTGTTTAGACTTTGTTTGCTTTAGAGACAGACTTTACTATCTAACTCAGGCTTGAATTCATAACCTTGAATTCATTATGCAGTCCAGGCCCATCTTGAGCTCACACCCCTTCTACCTCATTGCTGGGATTATAGGTATACACTACCACAGAGCACACAGACTTTCTTTACACAGTAAATTACTTGCAATAATTGAATCAAATGAAATTTTACAAATGCTAAACATTAATAAACATTCTTTCCCTTGATTAATGTTTAAGTGAAGTTCTATGAAATCCTCTTGACTCACAGGGAAAGGAAGGAGAAAACTGCAGACCCATTTCTACATGGGAAGGAACTAAGTGTGTAAAAGCAGCAAACATCTAGGAAGGAATATAAGAAAGTCACCATCTAGACTAAAACAGAATAAAGTTCATCCTTTAAGGAATACTCCAAAATTAGTTACTCATTACAGAGAGAGTACTAGACTATACTCTTCTATTCCTGACCAGCTAGCTGTGTATAAGCTTTTACTTCTTTGTTTCTCGATTTTTCTCAACAGAAATACTTAGTCTAATTTGAATTTGTTTTCCTCCAAACTTTTTTTTTCAGTTAGAGTTCAAGGCCAGCCTAGAGCTACATGAGACGCTGACTCAAAAAAATGAATAAGTTCAATTTTCTAACATGTATTTTAATTATACAAAAAGGTTTCCCACTTCATTGATCTAAAACCAGTGAAAATAATAAGCAGGATACAGATATCTAACAAGCAATAAGGACACAAAAAAACCCATCACAGCTTATTTATAGTATACATTCAATTTCCAAAAACAAAACAGCTTAACAAAAAGTATATGCCACTCATGTTATAATTACTGATCTTTTCAAAATAATGAACATTCTTTCAGAAGAGTAGTGTTAAATTCATGTTTCAATAAGCAAATGCAATCACAAATAGACATTTTTCATATTACAATGCACTATTTTATTAGTTAAATTTTAAAGTATTGAGCACAACTCTTTAAAAATCATGGCCCCATTCATAAGAACATAGATTTCAAATTAAAGTATCACTTTAAAAATAGTACTTGGTCGTAGTTAGCTCTGACCAGAAGAACACTGATGTATTTCCCCGAGGTAAAACTGCTGAAGATTTTACTATCTATGACACTTATACACAATGAAGGTAAGAGTTAATCGGTATGAAAAACATCCACTCCTCAACCTCTTCCATTTCTACGACCCAGATTCAATAAAAACTAGAAGGAAAAAAAAAATAAATCTTATGAGCCATCATTTTTAAATGCTAAAACTCCACTTTTTAATTTGACATTTTTAAGTCAAATGTCTAAATCCCATCAATATTAGATTCCAAGTCTCTGCTAATAGGAAACCGATCACTGGAAACAGGAGTCGGACCCTTTTCTAAGCACCAGTTGTTCTGCAATTAGCTCTCGTCTTGCGCAGTGTACTGTAGGGTTTTTTTTTTTTTCAAATAAATAAAAATAAATAAATAAAGCACGCCTTCGGCCAGCTAGCTGAGTGAAACCATCGCTCCCTTATTCCAAACAGCAGTCGTCCTCCCTGTCAGTCCTTGTCCTCCCGCACGTGTCAGGTGGGATCCCAGCCGAGACCCCCAGCGCCATCCAGGGCGCCCCTCGGCCGGGCGTCGCTGCGGGGCAGTGACAGTCGCCACGCCGGGCCTCCCCGGCACACTCCCCCCACGGCGCCGCTGCGGCTGCGGCTGCGGCGGCCTGCTGTGCCCGAGCTCCCGCAGGGCCCCCCGGGTAGTGGGCGCGCGGGCTCGCCGGCCCCGCGGGCTCCGACCTCCCGCCGCTTGCTGCCCCCCCGCGCGCCCCGCGTGGCCCTCCACACTGCGCACCCGCAGCCCCGCGCGGCCGCCCGCCCGGCAGCCAGCAGCCAGAGCGCGGCCGACCGGGATAGGCACCGACCTGTGGAGACCGCCATCTTCTCCTGCTCCCAGACGCAGCCGCCCCACGCAGGACGTCAGCGTCACTTCCGTCAGCGCTCCGCTCTGCGTCACAGAGGACCCCGCGGTGGGGACGCTGCTGAACTCCGGTCCGGCGGGCCAAAAACTTCCCCCTGCAGATCCCTGGGACATTTGATTCTACAATAAATGCCAAAGAAAACCCTCGGGAGGCGTTAGGAGACGACGGCAGGCCTTGGCAAGAGTTTGCTTAAGTCTTTCAAAGATGTGTGATCTCCAACACTGTCTCTTTAGTGTGCTCAAGGGGAAATCCCCCGATGAATCTTTGTATTAAATGTTGAAATAATGTCTAGACAAATTGTAGCAGTTACATCACGCCAACGTTTTATTAAGAACAAACACAAAACATGGGTATTGAAAACTGTGCCGAAAAAATATTCCGAAGGCCTGGGCTCATGCTGATGTAGGCCTCCAATGTTACACTTAGGCTATAGTGTTGCTCTGATGACATCATAACCAGAAGCAATTTAGGGAGCAACTTAGGTTTTTTAGTCTATATGTTATAGTCCATCAGTAAGGGAAGCCAGGGCAGAAACTCAAGGCAGGAGTTTGAAGCAGAAAGACATGCAGAAACCCTGCTACCAGCTTGCTTCGGAGCTTACATTCTACTTTATTTACAAGCTCAGGCCCATTTACCTAAGGATGTTACTAACTACACCGAGTTGGGTCCTCATACATCAGATAGCAATTAAGAAAAAGCCCCACAGACATGCCCACAGGCCAATCTGAATTAGGCAATTCTTAAACTGTGATTACTTTTTCCTATCTGTATTAGACAACCAAGATTAGCCAACACAAATTCACTCCTTGACAACTTGACAAACACATCACTGCTAAACCATAATTTTCCTTTCTTGTTTGTCCCCAAGATGCCATATATTATAAATACAGTACAACTTTAAAAGTTCAGCTTTAAAAATTTCATACTCCAAAAATCTCTCTAAAATATTCAAAGGCAGTTACAATAGACACCACACACACAGGCTACTCACAATGCTATTGGTTAACTTTTGAAAACCTGGCAGACCCTATTGCTTATCACATATCACATATTTGTGTAACTAACATGTAAAAATCCAGTTGGTGCTCAACTAAATGTTTGATGTCTACTAACTAGCATTCACAGTGGTGAATAGAAAGGCTACCAGAGAACAAAAGTATTATCAATCTCACCCAGTTATGAACGGTGCAACCTACAATAATGGCCTGTCTGCAATTTTTACCTATGTTGTGCCCAAATTCTGAACCCCAAAATCACCAACAGAACCATTCCGATGTAAAAGCAAAGAGTATTTTATTGTTTAACAAGTTAACTATCTTTAACTCAGGCCCTTTGTCTGGTGTGAGAAGGACCCCCAAGAGCTCAAGGGGCAAGGAAATTATTGGGCAGACCAAGAGTAGTGTCTAGGGGTACAAACAGTCTCAGGATTGGTGTGCTTCTGGGCTTGGACAACTTGTCTTGTGTTGATTGGTCAACTGGTTGTTTTGGCCACCCGGGGTGGTTCCTATGCTCTGCACATCACTGTTATGCTACTTTTACCATAAAACACACCCATAGCCTGCCAGTTAACTTCAGATTGGTTCCTATGAGACTTCAGGCCCTGAATATTTTTTGCTTATGCTGTCCCTTTACATGTTTGCTACTGCAGCTCTATCTGATATCTGGCATGGTGTGAGTGGATATGGGGAGACACCCCCATACACACTGCCTGTAATGTTATGTGTTTATCTCAAGGAAACTTATCCAATCTACTGGGAATTTTTATATGTGGATTGTCAAGAAGATGACCCCTTTCTAACTGTATTGTCTAATTGCTAAGAATAATGATAACTTATACAGAATTCTTTTCTGGTTTTTTTCGAGACAGCATTTCTCTGTATTGCTTTGGAGTGTGTCCTGGAACTCGCTCTGTAGACCAGGGTGGCCTCAAACTCATAGAGATACACCTGCCTCTGCCTCCCGTGTGCTAAGATTAAAGGTGTGCGCCATCAATGCCAGGCAAAAATAAGTATCACAGACAGCTTATACAGAATTTTAATGAATAAAAATAAATACAAGGACATGTTTCACAGCCAAGTCCTATGAGTTCCATTTAAGGAGCTGCTTTAGATCACAGCTTAGGTTAATGATTAAGGAAAACATTTGTGTCCAGGAGCCATGCTGATTCTAATTCTCTTAATGCTGAAAAGATGCACACAGGTATCTGTGTGTACCATTAGCTGGAACCAAGCTTCAAAATAACTTTAGATTATACCAGATGCCTTGCTAATGGTTTTTAAGATAGACAACCCCAGAAAAAAATCTAAAGTTTACAAGCACACATAGCTGAGCTGTCTGATTCATTAGGCTAGCATGGTAAATACAAAGCAGCCCAGTTATTGATAGCTGGTGGATGATTAATTCCTTGCATCCATTCCTGACCTCAATTTTATGATATGATTATGCACCCTGAAGATTCAAAGTTGAGCTGACTGTTTTTTATGTATAAAAGTGTTGGGTCCTGAAATTGTGGAGATAACAGGGAGTAGAACACGAAAGACTAGCGACAGAGGCAGCCTTTATTCAAAATCACCAAGAGGAAAGACATTCTGACTAGTCAGGGCCACAGAGAGTAATTTTACTCTGTAGTCCTGAGAAAGGGCTACAAGTTCCTTTTTATAGTCAAAGATTACACACTGAGAAAAAAGTATATTTTGAGATTTAAAGTATCATGGTGCCACAGTGTTTTGGGAGTGTGGACTCAAGCTGAAGCTAAGAGATCTTTGATATCTGATATCTCAGGATGTTGACTTGAGCCCAAATTCAAGGATTTACAACATTCTGGGCATCTCTGTGTCCCAAGACTTAGGACTCTCAGGCACCTCGGGTGTTAGTTCAAAATGTTCATATAGTCGTGGGTTGGTTTAAATTGCCTTTACCCTGACTGTGAGAATACAGGACAAGAGGTCAAAGCAGCATCAGCCCTAATATACTCAGAAGTATAGGTTATAAGTACACAATTTTCTCATTTTCTTGGGTTCTTCATCAGTTTACGCTTATGGATCCTTTAAATTTCCTTATAAGATTACCTCTCAAGATAGACAATACAGTGATTGATCCTTTCTTTACAACCACAATTTTCAGCCTGCCAAAATAAGAGTTGACTGAGAAAAAATATTCCTCACTTGTTCGTTATCTATTATTCCATGATCATTACTTAGATATATTGCATGTAAGTTGTCAAGATGACTGTTTTAAATCTTTTACCTATAATCATTTGCGTGAGAAATGGAATGTAATCCCTCTGTGACTTCTGCATTGCCTGAAAGATTTTGTTGTGAACACAGCTGTAAGGAAGAGAACAGAAAGTCAGAAGGAGTTAAAATGGGCTAGATGGAAAACACAAAGAATGAGAGAATTAGAAGGGAAACATTAAGAGTAAAGACAGAGTTAAAAAGAACACATCAAGTGAAAGGTTCAGGCATTACAATGGCCTTCCCCTGTTACCTGGCAGAATCCACTCAGGCAGTACCCTGGTCAGCCCAGGGTTCCATGGGAACTAAGTCTGCACGCAGGTGTAAAGGACCCCTTTAAAAGACAGATCCCTGCCCACTTAGACTCCCTTCTCCTACTCTCACGCCCACTTCCCTTTGCTCTCTTCTCTCTTACCCACTTCTCTCTCTTGCCTTCCTTCCCCCCTCCCCTTCCCCCCCCTCTCCCATCTGGAATAAACTATAGTTAATGTATCTCTCGTTCTCGAACCTCATCTTGCACCTCTTTTTTATATTTTTAAACTTAAACAAGAGCACAACATCAAGAATTAGAAAAATAATGGAGAATGCAAAAGAAGTATGGAGAATAAACGAAGAAAACCATCAAGAGAGTGTGTGAGTGTCTTCTTCCCTAACCCTCTCAGATAGAAATGTCTAGATCCTGTCAATGCCATGGATTCCTTTAAAGCCTTGCACTGCCTGGATGCTGGAGCACCAGGCAGAGATATTTGACCAGGATTTCTACTCCTATTATTCATAGATTTGGTTTTCTCATAGTGCTCTACATTTTCTGGATATTTTGTGCCTGGATTTTTTTTTTTTTTTTAGATATACCAGTTTCTTTGACTGAGGTATACATTTTTTTTAATTATATATGCTCAGCTGAGAGCTTAGGCTCATTTTTTTCTTTTTTCAGATTTTTTTATTTGAAATAGAAATAAGATTGTTTAACATGACAATCGCAGTTCCCTTCTCCCTCCTGTCCTCCCCTACAACCCCCCCCAACTAAAACCCTACCTATCACATATCCTTTCTGCTCCCCCGAATGGTGACGCCTTCCATAGGGTGTCATCAAAGTCTATCATAACCTTTGGGATAGGGCCTAGGCCCACCCCCGTGTGTCTTGGCTCAGGGAGTATTCCTCTATGCGGAATGGGCTCCTAAAGTCCACACCTATGCTAGGGATAAGTACTGAACTACTACAGGAGGTCCTGTAGATTTCCAAGGTTTCCTCAATGAAATCCATGTTCCTGGGGTCTGGATGAGTCCCATGCTGGTATCCCAGCTATCAGTTTGGGGAGCAAGAGTTTCCCGGTGTTCAGGTCAGTTGTTTCTGTGGGTTTCACCAGCCTGGTCTGGACCTCTTTGCTCTTCACTCGTCCTTCTCTGCATCTGGATTTCAGTTCAGTGATAAGTTGTGGGTATTGGCTTCTACTTCCACCAGCTGTTGATGAGGGCTATCGGGTGGCATATAAGTCAGTCATCAATCTCATTATCAGGGGAGGGCATTTAAGGTAGCCTCTCCTCTGTTGCTTAGATTGTTAGCTGGTGTCATCTTTGTAGATCTCCAGACATTTCCCTAGTGCCTGATTTCTCTGTAAACCTAAAATGTCTCCCTCTATTATGGTATCTCCATTCTTGTTATCTTCTATTCTTCCCCTGACTCAATCTTTCTGCTCCCTCATGTCCTCTGCATCCCTCCTCTTCTTCCCTTCTCATTCTCCTAGATCCCTCCCCCCTATTCCCGTGCTCTCAATTTGCTCAGGGGATCTTGACCCTTTCCCCTTCTCCAGGGGACCATGTATGTCTCTCTTAGGGTCCTCCTTGTTTACTAGCTTCTCTGGCAGTCTGGATTGTAATCCTGTAATCCTTCACTCTATGTCTAAAATCCACAAATGAGTGAGTACATATCATGTTTGTCTCTTTGTGATTGGGTTACCTCGCTCAGAATGGTTTCTTCTAGTTCCATCCATTTTCCTGCAAATTTCAAGATTCCATTGTTTTTTTTCTGCTGAGTAGTACTCCATTGTGTAAATGTACCACATTTTCTCTATCCATTCTTCGGTAGAGGGGCATCTAGGCTGCTTCCAGTTTCTGGCTATTACAAATAGGGCTGCTATGAACATTGTTGAACAGAGGTCCTTGTTGTATGAATGTGCTTCTTTGGGGTATATGCCTACGAGTGGAATTGCTGGATCTTGTGGTAGATTGATTCCCATTTTTTTTTGAGGAGTCGCCATACTGATTTCCAAAGTGGCTGTATAAGTTGGCACTCCCACCAGCAGTGGAGAAGTGTTCCTCTTTCTCCATATCCTCTCCAGCATAAACTGTCATTGGTGTTTTTGATTTTGTAGGCTCATTTTTTATTAATTTATTTTTTACATTTCAATCCCAGTTGACCCTCCCTCCTCTCCTCATGCTCCCCCTACTCCCTCCTCCTCCCATCTGCTCCATGGAGAGGGTAAGGCCTCTCCTAGGAAGTCTACTAAGTCTGTTCCATCATCTAGTTGAGGCAGGGCCAAGGCACCTCTCCACCCCTACACCCCTGTGTCTAGGCTGGGCAAGGTATCTCTCCATATAGAATGAGCTCCACTAAGTCAGTTGGTACTTTAGTGTTAGATCTTGGTCCCACTGCCAGTGGCCTCATATATTGTCCCAGTCACACCATTGTCACCTATACTAAGGGAGTCTTGGTCGGTCTTATGCAGGTTCCCCATTTGTCAGACCCGAGTCAGTGATCTCTCACTAGCACGGGTCATCTGATTCTGTGGGTTTCCCCATCATGGTCTTGACTCCTTTGTTCATATTATCATTTGTCCCTCACTTTGATTGTACTCCAGGAGCTTGGCCCATTGGTTTGTTGTGGATTTCTGCATCTGCTTCTGTTTCTGGAAGAGGGTTCAAGCCTCTCTGGGCTTATGGATTGTAGGCTGGGTATCTTTTTGCTTTATGTCTGGTATCCACCTATGAGTACATACTATATTTGTCTTTCTGGTTTTGGGTTATGATGTACACATTTTTTCCTACCTTGTCTTCAATACCTGAGATACTCTCTTCCATTTCTTGTAATCTGTTGGTCAGGCTTATATATTAGTCAGACATTTCTAGAGGAACAGAAGTGATAGAATGAATATACATATATATACATACATATGTGTGTGTGTGTGTGTGTGTGTGTGTGTGTGTGTGTATGTGTGTGGAGGGGGTGGGGGGTGGGGAGATTTATTAGAGTGGCTTATAGGTTGTGATCCAGTTAGTCCAACAATGGCAATCTCACAACAGGAAGTCCTAGAATTAAATGACTGGTCCACGAGGATATCTCAGCCAGTCTTCAGTATACGTTGGAATCTTGAAGAAGCAGACTCTAATACCAGTGGGGGAAAAATTGTCAGTAGAAGATAAAAAGTAAATACTTCCTTCTTCCATTTCTTTCATATAGACTAGCTCCAGAAGCTGAGGCCCAAGTTTAAGATGAGTCTTCCCACTTCACATAATCTAATAAAAAAAAAAATCCTCACAGCTGACCAAGAAATGCTTTGACTTTAGTAATTTCATGATGTAGTCAAGTTGACAAATCAAGAGTAGCCATCACGTTTTACCTTTGAGGTTTTTGTTGGCATCCTAAATTTTTCAATTCCAGTTTTGGGTTTTTTTTTTCTGAGATAGGGTTTCTCTATGTAACAGTCCTGGTTGTCCTTGAACTCTCTTTGTAGACCATTCTGACCTTGAACTCATTGAGATCCACCTGCCTCTGCCTCCCAAATGCTGTAATTAAAGGCGTGCACCACTAACTCTTTTCAGCTTTGTTGACTACAACATTCCACAGCTGATTTGCAGCTTTCTTTGGCAAGTATACCACGTGTCTGGCATTTCCAACATCTTGGTGTCTCTAACACAATCCAGGCTTCACTCTCAGTGTCACACAAAGGCTTTTCTAAGCCTCCATGCAGGGAAACCCTTAATACATGCCTGGACTCCATGGCTTTTCTTAACCATGGAAAGAGTTTCTACAACCCCTTCCTTATATCTTTGACTCTAAACCCTGAACCATGAGGCCTAACCTGTCAAGCTCTACTACTTGCTGGAGCTGGACCTTGGCCCCCTCTATCAATTACATTTGTATCAGCTTTCTGTTGTTGATGGCTTCCTTCATTGCTTCAGTTTTCCATTAATTCCTTTTTACAAGTTGCAATCTTATCTGGAAGTGGGGTCACCACTCCCTTTCTTCCATTTAACACCTAGCTTTTCTTTAAGTTTTTGTTATGATAAATCTTTCCGCCAAAACCACCCAAGCAGTTGAGTTCTGCCCACGGCATGGATGGACAAAATAATACACAGACTTCTATTAAGTACAAATGCCGCTTGGCCAATGACTAGGATTCTCATCTGTTAGCTCAGTCTTAATTATCATAAATCTACATATTTTATAAGACCCCTTCCATTGGTGTCGCCCCTTGCCAGTGGATCACATCACACCGCTGGAGTAAGAGCAGAGGGGAAAAAGGGGGCCACTTCCTACTTCTCCTTCCTTAAATATGAGTCTCCTTGCTATGTCACTTCCTGCCTGGATCACCACTTCTCTACTACATTTCCCAGAATCCTCCTTGACTCCCAGTCCTGTCTAACTTGCTGCCTCATTGGCCATACAGTACTTTATTTATCATCCAGTAAAACAAACACATACACAGAAGCACTTTCCCCATCATCTCCTCTTTTCTGTTTAGAGGTTAGCTACAGCATCCCCTACAAGTTTTGTTTTGTTTTTAATTTCCTTGAGCATAGGCCTTAACTTCAACAAAACATTTCTTGGGTTTTCCTTTCTCCTTGTATTGTACATTTTGTATTTCTCTTTGTCCAGCTTGTTTCTTTCATTATAGGTCTGCAGAAGAGTGGTTACTATTAACTGCATGAAAGAGTCAGTACAAAGATATCTTGAAATCTCCTCTACCAATACCATTAATTCTAAACTCTCCAATTTTACCTTAGGCAGACTTTTAAGAAAAGGGCAAGAAGCAGCCACATTCTTTCCCAAATCATCACAACTATTGTCTGTAGGCTACTTATTAACATTCTTTCCCTCTGAATCCTCTTGAGTTGGACCCCAAGAGTTCAAATTACCCTCAGCTCTATCTTCCATACTCCTGCTAGGATGGCCCATTAAACCCCACTTAAAAGGTCCAACTGCCTTTCTAGCCCAATAGCCAGTGACTTCCATATTCACCCAACAGGTAGCATGGACATGTCTTTGACAGGAATTCCACACTCCTGGTACCAGCTTCTGTCTTAGTCACTCGCTATTCTATTGCTTTGAAGAGACACCATGACTATGGCAACTCATAAAAGAAAGCATTTAATTGGGGGCTTGATTACAGTTTCAGAAGTTTAGTCCATTATCATCTTGGGGGCATCAGGCATGGCAGGTATGGTGCTGGAGAAATAGTTGAGAGCAACTTCTTGGTCTTTAAGCAGAGAGAGAGAGAGAGAGAGAGATTCACTGGGCTTGGTATTCATTTTTTAAACCTCAAAGCCGATATCCAGTAACACACTTCCTCCAGCAAGGCCACATCTCCAAATCCCAGCCAAGAAGCAACTCCCTAATGACAAAGCATTCAAATACATGAGCCATTCTTATTCAGATTACCACAGTGCTTATGTTTTCAATTTATTTCATTTTGTTTTTCAATTAAGAAAGAAAATTAAGTTGGATGGGCAAAGGGGAGAATCAGGGAGGAGTTAGGAAAAGAAAAATAATATGGCCAAAGCATATCATATAAAACTAAAAATAATAATAACAAATTGAAACAGAAATTCAGGTATCTTTTCTGTGAGATCTTGTGAAAACAAAGCAAAAAAATAAATAAATAAAACAAAATTTCTCCATGAGGGAAGAACCAGGCAAGGCACAGTTATAATCAAACCAAAGAAAATCCAGAATACAATGTATAAAAATCTCAGTGTCTGATACTTATAATATCATAATTAAAGTTCCTCTTCATTCCCACCTCTGAGGCTTTGCCACTTGCAGTGCAGGAAATGTCTTGTAGGCTCGGACAGACTTCACTCTACACCTGCCTCTGTCATTGGAGGCCAACTTGTGGTCAGTGGGGTCTCCACTGACACTGGGGCTGTAAGAATGACCTCTTCAGTGACTCTGACTCTGTCACAAAGTGCTGAGCCTCAATTTCTCCTGTGATCCCTTCAGTTCTTCAGCTTTTATGACTTCAAAGCCAGTACCATGTGGGCCACTTAATTACCAAATTCAGCTGCCGTTGTCAAAAGCAGCCTTGGCACCGCTAAACCACAGCTTCTGCATGCTCACCTTGAGTAAATACTTCCCAGAATGTTTAACTTCAATGATGCTTGTCCCTTATCAGTCACAGCGATTTTTCAGATCCAGCTTATCAGTATTGCTTGTCCCCGTACATTAAAGGTTTCACTTCTACAGCTTAGTTCAAACGTATCACACAAATGACCCTGAGGGAATATTTAAGAGACTCTCAAACTTTCCTATGAAATTTCACAAGTCAGGTATATCTATATTGTCTGAATTTCTCTCAGCATTATCTTCCAAGTTCCTACAACAGTTCATTAAGCTCTGCGCATTCAACCAATGGCTTTTCCAGCCCAGAGCACCAAAACCCTCAATAATTTTCCACCAAAAGAATCATGGCTGGTTCCACCACAGCAAGGTCCCAGACTCTGGTTCCAATTTCTGTTCTAGTTTGCATCTCTGTAGCTATAAGAAAACACCATGAACCAAAACAACTTGGGGAAGAAAGCCTTTATTTAGGCTTTCCCTCTACATTCCATCACTGAGGGAAATAAGGGCAGAAGTTGAAGGCAGGGATGTGAGGGGTTTCTAATGGTACTGAATTGATAGAATCAATACACATGTGGTGGGAGGAGTTTATTAGATTGGCTTATAGGATTTGGTCCCAGTAGTCCAACAATGGTTGCCTCATACTGGAGAAGCCAAGGTACTCAATAATTGCTCACTTCAAAGATAGATGTCTTATTAGTCCTGGGTAATGCTGAGGATTCTCAGAGCTGATAATCTTCAGTCTACATTGGAAACTTGAAAAGCTGGTTCTCACAACAACAAAAAATAAAATGAAGCAGCAATAGGATACATGAACTTAACAGTGAGAGTGAAGGCAAGTAGGAAAAAAGAAAAGCTTCCTTATCCCAAGTCTTTTCATCTGGATTACCATCGGAAGGTGCTGCCTACATTTATAACATCTTTTTGCTTCAAATAATATAACTAAAAAATCATATTTGAAGAAATATTAAGATAACTATAAATAATCACATTAAAAAACCATGAGTGCCCAATGACTTCTGCTTTAGTTTATTCTAGGTAAAGGTACGTTAACAACCAAAATTTGCCATCAAGTCCACCCCTTGTCAATTTGATATCTAATCAAGGGCAGTCTGAGCTATATAACTGAAAGGACCAGACCCTCACCCAGCCCCCTGCTTTAGCAGCCATGACAGGCTGCAAAAAAGACCTAGCAAGACTAAGGCCCCTGACTCAGCACATATGCTTAGTTTCCAGCCTTCTGATCTTGCAGGGGCTGCCTTAGTCACTTGGAGGTCAGATACCCTTCACCTGGCAAGGAACCAATCAGAAGTTAGTTGTCGGGCTCTGGGCATGCTTTATGGTGCTTTACAGTAAAAGTGGCCTAACAGTGACATGTAGAGCATAGCAAACACACTGGGAGGGCCTATAGGCTATAACAACCAGTTAACCAATCAACACAGGACAGGTCTTCCACGCCTGGAAGTGCACCAATCCTGAGACTGTTGCAGACCCCCTAGACACTCCCCTTGCTCCTCCCAATAAATTCCCCACCTTGTATCCTCTTGGGGTCCTTTTCATGCCAGCTGCCATGTTGGGTGGATGAAGGGCCTGAGTTAGTGCAATTAACTCGTTAATAATAAAAGACTCTTTGATTTTGCATCGAAATGGGTCTCTTGGTGATTTGGGGGTTCAGAATTTGGGCACAACAATAACAATACTCAGTCTCAATAAATAAGGTCTGGAGATGTAGCACAGATATCGAAGGCTTCACTACTAGCATGTGCAAAGCCCAGATGGGGGAGGAAAGTGAATGTGTTATATAAGCATAGGACTGAGTTTCATGCACCTCACTGAAGTTTTCAGGCTTTTGTGTCCCAGCAAAAAGAATAGAACTAGAGACAAATGGTTTAAAATAGAAAGAGACCATTTACTAAGAATGAGAAAGCACTTCAAAGAATGAGAGTAGGCTAGTGATCTGAATGAAAAGTCCAAAAGCACTGGAATACGAGCCTCAAGACCCACTTTAGCTTATTAATGTAGTACCTACCCTACCCATATTTATATTTTCTAGTGTTGTTTTCCTTGTCTTGTTTTTTTTGAGATACGGTCTTGCTACAAAGCCCTTGTGGCCTGGAACTCAATACATAGACCAGGTTGATATATGCACAGATATCTTCCTGCCTCTAGTTCTTAAGTGCTGAAATTAAAGGCACATGCAACATTTGGTTTTAAAAATGATTTATTATTTTTACTTATGTGTATATATGTGTCTACATGAGCTTATATGTATCACATTCGTGCAGGTTTTCAAAGAGGCAGAAGATCTCCCCAAACTGAAGTGTCAGGGAGTTGTGACCTGCCTGATATGGGTGCGAGAAACTAAACTTGGAACCTCTACAAAAGCAGTAGGTGCTCTTAATCCTGGAGACATCTCTTTAGCCCAAACATTCTTTTTTTTAAAAAAAAATTTAAATACATGGATGTTTTGCCTGCAAGTATGTCTGTGCACCATGTGTTTGTGGTGCCATGCGGACATACCTGGATTTTCTTGAACAGGCTTCATTTGTTTTACTAAACCCAAGTGGGGAAGGACTTGCAGTCTTTATCTGCCAACTGACTTCTTTCACAGATTAGTCTTGATGTTGTAGTCTCCAGTCCACCCTCCCCTACTACCATTGGATTGTAAATTTGAAGAAGCCTTAAGAATTATTCTAGTTTATTGCCTTTTCTCAAGATCTGCCATTGTTCTTCCCTGTATAGCGGGCCTTACTATATTGGTGCCACAGAGGCTAAGATGAGTAATTTAAATGCAAGAGTGTAATTAGATACTGAAGTAGCAAGAGCAAAGCAGAAGTATCTGTCACCAAAAGCAGAGCAAGGACATTTTCCTTAGTAAACATTAGAGACCAGTATTCATAATGTCTGACTCATGCAGATTTTGACACTGATCATTAATCATGGCTTTCAGATTGGAAGCTTACTAAGTTCTTGCTTGACTTGTAAAATCAGAAACAGTCCAGACCAAATGAACAAAAGCCTATCTTGAATCATGGCAAGAGAGAATCATGGGTCCTCAAATGATTTTCAGATATGAGCCAGCACACTCCAAAGGTTCAAAACCCCTTGAAGAAGCAGAAAGACAGATACCCTCAAAGAAGAACCTTGCTACAATACCAAAAAGTTTTGCTTCCCCTAAGGGAGCTCAGCCTTTGCCTTTTGATAGTATAACTGCAATTTAGAGAACAGGAAATGAACAGATCTTTTTTATTAGACACCAGTGACTTGGTCAAAGTTTAAATTCAAGGTAGGTCAATTTGGTCCCCCAACTCATCTTACGGTTATTTTCCACTCCTACAATGCATAATTTGGACAAATATATATTCCAAAGTTGAAAGAAACTCCACATTGGTTCACTGATGTATATTGTGAGAGCTATTATTGTTGGAAAGGCCAAATGGAAGCCGTAGTAAGTACCATTCCTACTGGAGGAAAATAGTGAACTATAAACAATATCACATCCCTTGAGGGATGCAGAAATTAGTCCCACCATCTAGGGCCTGAAAGGATGCAGAAGTCATGATTCCTACCACATTTCCCTTTAACTTTCCTATTTTCTCTGTAAAGAAGACGGGACAATTGATTGTCACAAACTTAGTTAAGCAGTGACTCCAGTTGCAGTTGTGGTACCAGATGTAGTTTCCTTACCTGAGCATATTAATGCATCACTGGTACCTTGTATGCAGCTGTTGATATTTTTAAAAATGCTGTTTTCTTTATTACTACCCATAAGTGCCACAAGAAGCAATTTTCTTTCAGCTGGCAAGGCCAGAAATACACATTTACAGTTCTACTTTGAAGTATATTAATACTTCAGCTGTCATAACTTAGTTTGCAAGGAATCTTGATCATCATTCTCCTCCACAAGTTATCATACTGGACTATTACATTGATGACATTATGCAACCATTCTGTACTGTAAAGTATATCTACAAAGGATAGAAAAATAAAAACAATCAAAATTCAAGGGCCTTCTTCCTCAGTAAAACTTATGAGTCCAGTTGTGGAAGAAATGCAAAGTGGTTTCTTCTAAAGTGGAGGATTAGTTGCAATACTTGGCCAATCCTGCCAACAAGAAATAAGCACAAACTGTCATTGGTGTTTTTGATTTTACCCATTCTTACAGGTGTAAGATGGTATTTGGGAGTTGTTTTGATTTGCATTTCCCTGATGGCTAAGGATGTTAAGCAATTTCTTAAGTGCCTTTCAGCCATTTGTGATTCCTCTATTGAGAATTCTTTATTTGGTTCTGTACCCCATTTTTTAATTGGATTATTTGGTGTTTTGGTGACTAGCTTCATGAGTTCTTTGTATATTTTGGAACTCAGCCTTCTGTCAGATGTGGGGCTGGTGAAGAAAGGAGAACACTCCTCTGTTGCTGGTGGGAATGCAAACTTGTACAGCCACTTTGGAAATCAGCATGGCAGATCCTCAGGAAAATGGGAATCAGTCTGCTTCAAGACCCAGCAATTCCACTCTTAGGTGTATATCCAAAGGATGCAATTTCATACCTCAAGGACATCTGTTCAACTATGTTCATAGCAGCATTATTTGTAATAGCCAGAACCTGGAAGCAACCTAGATGCCCCTCAATTGGAAGAATAGATAAAGAAAATGTGGTACATTTACACAATGGAGTACCTACTAAACAGAAAAAAAAACAAAAAAACAATGAAATCTTGAAATTTGCAGGCAAATGGATGGAACTAGAAGAAACCATCCTGAGTGAGGTAACCCAGTCACAGAAAGACAAACATGGTATGCACTCACTCATAAGTGGAAATTAGACATAGAATAAAGAATAATCAGCCTACAATCCACAACCCCAGAGAAGCTAGGAAACAAGGAGGATCCCAAGAGAGACATGCATGGACCCCTGGAGAAGGAGAAAGGGACAAGATCTCCTGAGCAAATTGGGAGCACGTGGGGGGGGGAGGTAGGAGAAAGAGGAGGGTAGAAGAGGAGGGAGGAAGAGAAATGAGGGATCAGGAAGGTTGAGTTGGGGGAAGAATAGACAAGGAGAGCAAGAAAAGAGATACCTTAATAGAGGGAGCCATTATGGGTTTAATGAGAAATCTGGCACTAGGGAAATGTCCAGGGATCCACAAGGATGACCCCAAATAAGAATCTAAGCAATAGTAGAGAGTCTACCTTACCTTAAATGCCATTCCCCGATAATGAGATTGATGACTACCATCATAAATGCCATCATAGAGCCTTCACCCAGTAGCTGATGGAAGCAGAAGCAGAGATTCACAACTCTTGGGGGCCGGGTCCCCACGTGCAGCCCCTTCAGAAGCTCCCTTACGTCACCCCGGCTTTTCTTCACCACGCCCTTATGGGCGAGTCCCGGGTCCACCTGGTACCTGTCCCAGGACTATTGGGCGGGGCTAGGGTGTCTCCCTACAACTAAGCACGAAGCTGAACTCCTGGAATCCAGTTATAGAAAGGGAGGATTGATGAGCAAAAGAGTCAAGACCATGCTGAGGAAACCCACAGAAACAGCTGACCTAAGCAAGTAGGAGTTCTTGGACCCCAGTCTGACAGCTGGGGAACCAGCATAGGACCCAACCAGGTCCCCTGAACATGGGTGTCAGTTTGGGGGCTTGGGCAGTCGAAGAGGCCTCTGGCAGTGGATCCAATATTTATCTCTAGTGTACAAATGAGCTTTGGGAGCCCATTTCGTATGGAGATATACTCTTTCAGCCCAGGTACATGGACAAAGGCCTAGGTCCTTCCCCAAATGATGTGACAGACTTTGATAACCCCCATGGTATGCCTCACTCTCCCTGGGGAGTGAATAGGGGATGGAATGGGGGGGTTAGTGGGAGGAATGGGAGGACCGGAGGGAGAGGGAACTGGGATTGGTATGTAAAATAAGATTGTTTTTAATTTAAATAAAAATTAATAAAATAAAAAAGAGAAAATCATAAATATTTTTAATTGTCATTTTTAAAAACACACTTTGAGGCAACCCAAACACCTTAATGTATCACACCATAATGACAAATTTGGAAGAATTATTCACTTCTGTTTTTGTTTTTGTCTTTTTTAAAATTCAGTTTAAATCATCCAGTGCTACAGAGGCAGCTCAGAGGTTAAAAGCATTTGTTGCTTTTACAGAAGACTGAGGTTTGGTTCCTAGCACCCACATGGTATCTCACAGCCACCTGGAACTCGAGCTCTATGGGATCCAACCTCCTCTCCTGACTTCCTCAGGCAACGGTTCTGCAGGTAATGCACATACATCTATGCAGCTAGAACACTCATACACATATTGTAAAACAATTACATTTAAAGAAAAAATGGGGGGGTGGAGGGGGCAGTGGTGGATCCCAGCATTTGGGAGGCAGAGGCAAGAGGATTTCTGAGTTCAAGGCCAGCCTAGGCTACAAAGCAAGTTCCAGGACACCAGGGCTACACAGAGAAAGTCTTTCTTGAAAAGCCAAATGATCATGAGGAAGCAGAAAGGTTGAGTCAGGTGTAGATTAGAAGAAAGGACATATGATAGGTAGGATTTTAGTTTGGGGGGGTGGTAGAGGAGGAGGAAAGGAGGGAGAAGGGAACTGGGATGTCATGTAATTCAATCTTGTTTGTAATTCAAATATTAAAAATAAAGCCAAATGATGGTAATAATAATAATAAATCATAAATGTCAAACTATTTCCTGCTCTGGATGCCTTATCTTCTTTTCATGCCGCATACACATTACTAAAATTCAATGCATTCTAACAAAAGCAACACAAAATTCAAAGTACTTATTATAATGGCTTAAATCTCTAACAATATTTTAAACTTGGTGAAGAAAACAAAATGATTAATTAATTTACCTGTATTGATAACTGTTGGTTATCACAGGTGCCTTGTTGTCTGTGCTTTAAAGGCAGCCTCCTAAGCTTTCATTAAAAATTACTTCATTAAAATTGTTTTCTAATTTTTGTAATAATAATGCTAAGATTAAAATGTAAGAGAATTATTTTAAAACAGATATGGTTGTAACTAAGCTAAAACTAATACAAAGGTTATAAAATTTACAGTCAATTGAAAATTCTAAGGTAAAATTAATACTTGATTCTCTACAACAATATTTTCTTAAGTATTGATTTGTAATCTTAAGTATTGATTTTGTAATGGTTACAAAAAAAACTTAAAACAGCATAAATAACATTGTTTATTCTTTTACTAAGTGGATATTTAAAACCTATGATTAAAAATGTTTTCCCATTGTTAAAAATTGCTTTTTGAGTAGTCAGTCATTGCTTTAAACATAAAAAAATCTGTTTAGGGCTGGAGAGATGGCTAGGAGGTTAAGCACACTGGCTGTTCTTCCAGAGGTCCTGAGTTCAATTCCCAGCAACCACATGGTGATTCACAACCATCTGTAGTGAAATCTGGTGCCCTCTTCTGGCCTGCAGACATACATGCAGGCAGAACACTGTGTACATAATAAATAAATAAATCTTTTAAAAAAAGAATTTTCACTATTGATAACAAAAATTCAAAATTAGTTACAGTTTATCTCAAAGGATAAACAGAACCAAATGATTTCATCAACTAAACAACACAACAAAAAGACCCCCCGAAGAGTGCATTCCGATCAAAAGGTCAGAACTATGTCCAGGTACTTATCCCTCAGTCCTGGACTAGGAAATTCTCACACCTGAGAACACATTCAAGAAGAGGACTTCAAAAATGCTGGGTGATTTTCATCTTCAATGCCACTGACAATCAAGTACCTCAAGGAACTAAAAATTACTCTCACTTATTGTGTTTCTTAAATGCTTTTGTAATTAAGTTTTAAAATTTGTTTATGACACTTAATATTCAACACAGTACATATTTGCATTGATTAATTAATATTAATGCATATATATATATTATATATATATATATATATATATATCAATGCTCTGTCCACATGTACAAATGCATACCATCAGATCCTGTTATAGATGATTGTGAGCCACCATGTGGCTGCTGGGAATTGAACTCAGGTTCTCTGAAAAAGCAGCAGAGTAACCAGCGCTCTTAACCTCTGACCCTTCTCTCCAGTCCCTCAACCTAGTATATTTCAAAGTGATGAAATAATCCTTATCTTGGTTTTAGTGAAGTTACAAATTATAACATTATGTTCTTTCATTCAATCATGCCTTTTTGTTATGACTGTTTGCTTACCCTAAGCTACTACCTTATTCAAAACTTGTGATTCAAAGATCCAAGTGACAGAGGCAGGAGGATCTTTGTGAGTTCAAGGCCAGCCTGGTCTACAGAGCAAGTCAGGGCAGGCTCCAAAGCTGCACAGAGAAACCAGGTCTTGAAAAACAAAAGAAGACAAAATAAGATTCAAGTGTTTTCAGTGTGTGTATTCATTATTTACTATATTATTTACTATATTTTTGATAGTTATTTGTTTGTTTTTTCAAGACAGGGTTTCTCTGGCTCTGGCTGTCCTGGAACTGCTTTGTAGACCAGAGATCTGCCTGCCTAAGCCTCCTGAGTGCTGGGATTAAAAGCATGCACCACCCATCTACATAATTTGTATAAAACAAAGCAAAACAAACAAACATAAAAAACCCTAGTTTTAAAATTAAACTTTAACTGCATTTACACTAGCTAGAGATACCCAAAGGTTTGGGTTGACTCTTCTAATCCAAATTATACAAAAGGTACCAGTCACTAATAACAACAATATTCTTGATGTTTTATACTTTAAGTAATGTTTCTTGATTTGATTAATATCTAAAGTGTCTTATAGTACAATTAGCAGGATTTAAAAATTAATTGAAGAATACTTAGATTACACAAACAAAAATGGGAGGACAACACCCAGTGACTCCTTCCAAAGTTCTATTTTAAATCATTAAATAAATGTAAGATTGTTCATAGAACATAAATCAACTGTAAATAGAGAGGGAAACATACAGCCAAACTTGTTAAAATATGTAAATTTTGGTCACTTACATGCATCTTTCTTTCACTTTCATTCCATCAGGCCAAACTGTGCTCTTAATTACTTAATTTTAAGTGTATTAGTCCTAATTTGTCATGTGGAAATGTTAACACACAAGTGATACAAAAAATATAATTCAGATGCAGATCATGCGGGCTATTTGTTTTGATTTGCTCCAAAAGTTTCATAATGGACTTTACCAGCTATTCATCTCTCCTGAAGATGGCCCACCCTTCAGCCTCATCTATATTAGATCCTGCAAATGAGCCTTCCTAGCTATGAGGTAAAGTTAATGACCTCAGCCTCAGGGGGGCTGAGACTCCGACAGGAAAGGGACTTGACTGGTGGCATCTGTGGAAGCGTCTGATCAGGAGAGCCCACACCAAACCCGCTGGAGTCTACCACTTCCAGATTGCAGGGGACTGACCTGCACATGGACAATTCCATCCCCGAAGTTCCCCTTTTCCATCCTGTAAAGCCCCAAGACCCCCACACCACATGCGCACAGTCTCTACTTCTAAAGAGATGACAGCCCTTCAGTCGTTCTGGTTAAAGAAACAATTCTGCTTCTGGAGATGCCTAGCTGTTTTTATTTCCATCAATACCAATCTCATACAAAGGACCTTATAATATTTAGTAAGTAATATATGGTACCCCCCACAGATGTAAAAATATGTTTTATCAACAGGGGAAATGGTGAATGAGAATTCTTGAAAATTAGCCATCTCTGTAGAGATGGATTGACAGATTGGAAGTTTGATACTGTGCAGCTTGAAGGGCTCTTCTGCTGCAGGGTGCTCCCCTCTGGACCTCAGATTAGACATAGACCACACCCAAACACCAATTTCTAAGCACGAACCAAACACAAACAGATCCTTTGTTAAACAAGACAAAGAGACAAAATGGCTGAATCTGAATCAGGCAGAAACAGCAGCAAGTAGCTTTTGCAGGTGTTCATTTTAAGAGGAAAACGGGGGAGGTTTGTGTTAGAGTGAGTTAAGACATATTGGTAAGTTCAGATTGGGTATTTTAATTAGGTTAGTTAAAATCATGAATTTTGATTCTTGGACCTTGGTGTTTTGTCTCAGGAAAGAGCCAGTGGCCAAATAGGAGAATAGACCTTGGGGGCTAGCTTTAGGAATGTAACAATTTTTAGCAAGGGAAAGGAAAAGGAAAAGGAGTAAAAGGACAAAACCCGTCTGCAATGTTTGCCATGCTCAGGCCTGTGTCTGCCATGCGCTTCACTCCCTTCACTTACTACATAGCCCTGGCTGTGCTGGAACTCACTGTGTAGACCAGGCTGCCTCAAACTCACAGAGATCCACCTACCTTGGCCTCAATACCCAGCATCTGCAGCCTGTTCCTGTCACCCCCTTAACGGTTTTTAAATGTCTGCAATGTTCTCCTACCTCATGGCACTATCATGAAGCCTCAAGTATAGTGCATGGTCTCTCATAATGCTTACCAACCTCATGGCCTAATCATGACAACATAATCATGAAGCCCTCTCTTTCTTAATAAAGTTCGTTTTTTGAAAGGCAAGTTTAAAGGTCTAAGACATGGGGATCAAAGGGAACACTGATTGATGGTGAAAGAAGTTATTAGAAGAGTTATAATCAATGTGAGGGATCATTTGAGTCACATAGCACTATGACAGTTGGGCAGGGAAAGAGGTCATGAATAACAAGATGGCAAATTTGGAGCATTTTCATTCAGGACAAAAGACTTGCTAGGCTTCCTTCACCCCTAGGTGGGACCCTCTCGGCTGACCCATCAGGTCCTGGATGTGAGATGTAAGCCAATCAACCAATCAACCTTGTTACTATATCCATTGTATTTTTTTGCTCTTCAGATTAAGGAATCAAAGGGCAGGAAAATACTCCAGGATAAACCGGGTGTTGGTGGTGCATGCCTTTAATCCCAGCACTCAGTAGGCAGAGGCAGGCGGATCTCTGTGAGTTCAAGTCCAGCCTGATCTACAGAACGAGTTCCAGGACAGGCTCCAAAGCAATACAGAGAAACCCTGTCTCAAAAAACTGTTAGACCCCCGAAAACTCAAGTATCCGGGGTCCCAGGCCACGTTCTTGGTCACCCCAATCACCAGGCGGATTCGAGAGCTTGCTGCAAACTGCAGAGGCTTTATTGTAATTTAACGAGCTAACCCCATGTTAGCTCGGTCTTTCACCCACCCGCCATGGCGGATGGCTAGCAAAGACAGCTCCTACGGGCTCCCAAAAGATCTTATAGGGCAGCGTAAGGGAAGTATCTAGGGGTACGCACAGGCTCATGATTGGTGTGCTTCCAGGCTTGGAGGGCTTGCCCTGTGTTGATTGGTCAACTGGTTGTTATGGCCCATAGGCCCTCCCAGGGTGGTTGCTATGCTTTGTGCGTCATTGCTGTGCGCTTGTCCATAAAGCACACCCAGGGTCGTAAAGCATAGCGCCACCAGCTAACTTCTGATTGGTTCCCTGTCACGAGACAGGAATCTGACTTTCTAGTGTCTAGGGCAAGGTCATAGAAATACATGTGTTCGGCCGTTATGGCTGCCAAAAGGGAAGCTGGTTCCTTCAAAACCATAAAAGAAAAAAAAAATCTCTAGGATACAGGAAGCAGAAGAGAAACTCTCAGACATAGCAGACAAAAATCAGCTTGCAAAAAAGGGCTATTTTCTTTAAAGCTAGGGATAACACACACACACACACACACACACACACACACACACACACACACAGAGAGAGAGAGAGAGAGAGAGAGAGAGAGAGAGAGATATGCAGAGACAGAGATCTGCAAGGCAGAGGGGTACTTGGGTGTCTGAAATATGGCCTCTTCTGCAGGAGTTTTCAGGGTCTTGAGGGGCCTTCCTTCCATAACTCAGGGATTGGTCAGTTTGAGTGAATACAGAAAAGCTATAGCTTTACAAGTGTGATAAACATGTCTCAGTCTGCCTGAACTTGTAGGATCTCTCCGTCTGCAGGGGCTCCTTACTGGTGGAATAAAAGGCCAGCTATGTGTTTGTCTTAGGCTGCAAGGGTTTGTTTCAGGTCAGAACAGTAAAGAAGAAGCTAGAAGTTTGCCATCTTTTTTTTTTTTTTTTTAAATCCATTTATGCTTCCTCTCTCTTATCTGTCTGCCCATCAGGGATCTAACTCCTAGTCCTGAATGCCCTTTCTTCTTTGTCTAAACTGATGCACACAAAGTGGGGGAGGGGAACTTGTCATGGTTGTCAACAGTGTTGAGACAAAACCACAGCTCTCATCTGAAAGGAAATAAAATAAGACAGTTTATTCTGTGGCCATTTTGAGTGATCATGCCCAGGTAACACAGATTTAGGTTTCCTTAAATTCCGTATTTCAGGGTGGAAACAGTTTCATAGTTTTACAGAACAAAGAAAGTTATAAAACACATTGATGGGTACATCAGAGAGCTGGTTACAACAAAATGGGGGAAGGTTTTCTATCAACCCAACATTTTTTTTTTTTTTTTTTAGCTCTTGGGTTGGTAGAAGCTAGTGGTCTGCTAATATGCTCTATCACGTTTTTGATCTATTAGTTACAACACATAGGTGGCTGTCCCAGGGCTAAGGTAATTAGTCTCTGGGCCTGCAACATTCCTGTGTCTGTGAAGGGCTCTAGCAGACCTGAGCATGGCAAACATGGTACTTTGCCCTTTCCTCTCCCCTGCCCTTTCCCCTTTCCTCTCCTGTGCTAAACCGTTAGATTAGATTCCTAAAGGTAGCCACCAAGGTCAATTCCCTTATTTGGCTACTTTGCCATGGTTAACTCACTCCTGAGACAGCTCACGGACATCCAGTTATCAAAACATCAAGGTCCAACAATCAAAATTCATTATTTTGATTACCTTAATTAAAATACTCAGTCAGAATTGACCAACTTTGGCTCTATGACTCAGTTTGGCCAGTAATGCTCCCCAGCCCTTTTCCCATACTTTCCAGTCCTCCTGACTCACCATCTCCTCATCCAACGTCAGCTGAGTGTTAAGTTCCCCACCTTCACTTCCTAAACAGTCCCCACATCACCAAGTGACAGCTGCTGAGTGTCCAGCATTCCTGCTCTGTCCTATGGGAATGGGAAGTCTGCACCCCACCACAACCTTCATTGGTTATGGCGGACTCCCTTGGACAGCTGTTAGGCACATTCCATTCAGTTTGGCTTGGCTGGCAGTTTTCCTTTCACTTTTGGTGGCTACTCGGATAGAATCCTGTGTCTGTCCCTAAAAGTCTGAAAATCTTGTCCACAGGTCCTGAATGTCTCCTTGGACCATTTGAAATGGCCGCCTAACTGCTCCCTTGATCCTAACATCATGTGGGATCTTTATAACTTTTGTGTGTGTGCAGGAAACTGGAAAGAGGTCCCTTGTCTCTCTGCTTGCTCTGCTCTTTGCTCCAAACCTTCTTTCTGTGCCTCGTGCTCACCTTCCCACCTCCTCCTCACCCTTGCATCTTCCACCTCACCTCCCAGTTCTGCTTCTGAAACTGAAAGCCAGTCTTTTGATCCCGCAGATGGCCCTCCTCTGTGTCCTTATTCTCCTCCTGCCTTCTCTTCACTCTCCCATATCTGTCACTCTCTGCTCTCCTCCATCTGCTTAGACTTCACCTCTGTTCCTCCAAATCCTGCCTCTGCTTCCTCCACCTCTGCTTCTCAATATGGCTCTCCCTCAGAATATTCTAGCTCTCTTTTTTGGTTCTCTCCACTCTCTTCTGTGATAAGCTGCTCTCAGCCCCTGCCCCAATGCTACCCCTTAGGGAATATTCTAGCTCTCTTTTTTGGTTCTCTCCACTCTCTTCTGTGATAAGCTGCTCTCAGCCCCTGCCCCAATGCTACCCCTTAGGGAAGTAGCAGGGATAGATGACCCTATTCACATCCATGTCTCTTTCCCTCTTAATGGATATGCCCAGGATGAAAAATGTCTGGGTTCCTTTACCTCAGACTCCACCGCCCTCATCAAAAAATTCCAATACCTAACCCAGTCCTATGACCTCACCTTCTATGATCTCTACATGACTAATTCTAATAACCTGCTCTCCGAGGAACATAGACATGTCTGGGAGAAAGCACATGAACATACAGATATGATACACCAAACAGATCAAACCCACCTGGAGTGGAGCCATAGTTCCTGACATAGATCCCAACTGGAACTAAAACACACTTAATTGCTAGGCCAGAGATTGTCTCACTACTTGTCTTCTTTCTTGTCTGAGATACTTTAAGCAAATTAACTTTCAACATATCCTGGAGTAGTTCAGGACAAATTTGAAAATCCTTTTCAGTTCCTCCAACACCTTACACAGGTCCTGCTCCAGCATCCAAACCTGGACCCAGAAACCCCAGATGGCTAACAACTCTGTGGTAGTTATAATTGGCCCCCATAATCTCATTGGGAGTGGCACTACTAGGAGGTGTGGCATTGTTGGAGGAAGTGTGCCACTGGGGTTGGGGGGTGGTGGACTTTGAGGTTTCCTGTGCTCAGGATACTGCCGTGTTTTGGTCGACTTTATGATGCCTGCCAGATGTAGGACACTCAGCTATTCCTCCAGCACCATGTCTGCCTGCTCCCTGCCGTGATAAGGGACTGAACTGAAACTGTGTGAGCCCTCTCAAATGTTTTCCTTATAAGATTTGCAACAGTCATGAGGTCTCTTTACAGAAATGAAACCCTAAGACAAATTCCTTATGATCTACTTTTTTGCCCATTCCTACCCAGACATAGGGCCAAACTCAAATGGGACCAAGGCCCACTTACACTTATACCCCAGGCTGAAATCCTGGCCCTGGTATTCAGTCTTTCATAATTGTGGTGAGCACAACCAAAGCCACAGGTACCCACTCTTGGCTAAGGCTCTCCAACAAACTCTCGCTAGGGCACCATAAAGAAAGGGGATGCTAGGTCAGAAGGCACCACCAGTCTCTTGCTTCAAGTGTGGCAAGGAAGGTCACTTGGCCCATGCCTGCCCCAATCCTTGCAGACCTACCTACCCAAGTGTGCCCTAAATGTCACCCAGAGGGCCACTGGACATCAGGCTCTCCCTAGGGCATAGCTTCCCTGAGGGCACCTAGCCTCCCTTGGATCTTTGGGCCTGGCAACTGAAGACCAAAGACCAGGCTCTGCTATAGACCAATTACTCTCCAGGAGCCTTGGGTCTCACTTCTTGTGTCAGGTCAGCTCATCATGTTCCTCTAGAGATTGGAGCCACTTTCTCTGTCCTGTGAGAATTCTGGAGTCCCATTCACCTCTCTCCCTCATCCATAATTGGAATACATGGACAGTCCTCCAGACTTGCTCCTTCAAAGATTTTTCCTTTGCCTGTTCTTTTCTCCTCACACCCTCATCCCTTACTGGGAAGGGATGTTCTCTCAAGAATTGCCATGATTTTGCCTTTTACCTCAGTAACACCCCTCCCCCACTTTTAAAAAATTCTGTTGTGTATAGAAAGCATAAAAAGGACAAAGTCCTCATTTACAAAATCTTGTCTCTCTAGATGTGAAAGAGCTTGTCATTGTACAACAACAAAAAAATCGTAGATTAATACATTCCTTCTGAGGAAGGAATCTCAATTGATTAAAGGTATGCACCACCACTGCCCAGCTTGGGCATTTTCTTAGTGACTGATGTGGCCCTCTCCTGGGTGGTGATGCATATCTTTAATCCCAGCACTCCAGAGGCAGAAGCAGGTGGAACTCTGAGTTTTGAGGTCAGCCTGGACTCCAGAGAGTTCCAGGATAGCCAGGGCTACACAGAGAAACTCTGTCTTGAAAAAACAAAAGGCAAGGCTGAGCATGCCAGCATGTCATGGGAAGCAACTCAATAAGCAGCACCCCTTCATGGCTACTGCATCAGTTCCTGGATCTAGGTTCCTGTCCTCACTACTTTTGATGATGAACCATTATATGGAGCTGTGAGATAAGCCCTTTCCCTCCCAAAGTTGTTTTTGGTCATGGTGTTTGAACACAGCAATTGTAACCCTAATTAAGACAGTCTTCCTGACTGGACATGGTGGTTGAATGCCTTTAATCTCAGGTGGATCTCTGTGAGTTCGAGGCCAGCCTGGTCTATGGAGTTCCAGGATAGCCAAGGCTACACAGGGAAACCCTGTCTCAAAACAGTCTTCCCATTTCAAAGTATTTAAGAAAAAGATCCCTCATAAAGTGATCCCAGTCTTTTGGGTTTCAGTTAATTACAGTTGTAGTGAAGCTGACAACCAATAGCCATCACAGTATACTTTGTGCTAAAATTCCTAGAAAGGCGGAATTCTTAAAGGGGCATTAGGAAAGTAACATGCCTATATCACATGTGATCAGAGAGGAGCTGGGAGAAAGGAATGTCCTGGACCAGAATGCTTATAACCAGACTGCTTATATTAGAAGACACTTTTAGTATTTATCTGTTCTCCCCTGACCCTCCCTCCCTCTCTCTCTCTCTCTCTGTGCATGTGTGCATGTGTGCATGTGTGCATGTATGCATGTATGCATGTATGTATGTATGTATGTATGTATGCTCACAGAGGCCAGAAGTCAAGAAGCACTTCCAGGTGCTTGGAACTGAACTCCAGTCCTCTGCAAGAGCAGTAGCTCTTCTAAGCATGGAGTAATCTCTCAGGCCCCCAAATTACAGTTTTTAAAAGACATAATTCACAACTGATTTCACAAACTTAAGTATTTTAAAAATTAAGCTGTTTCAACATGCTCTATGATGTCTCCAAAGTCTTAACTATGCAGGCAGTCTTTATAGGAGTTTTGATCTTATCTGCATGCTGTGTTAAAACTTTCAGCTAGAAAGAAATAAAAACAAGATTTTGGCTGAGGGATGTCTTTCCTTTCTCATCTTCAACTGAAAATGTCATGAATTAGTCATGGGATCCCAGAGACAGTTACAGGTCAGATTCTGTATTCCTTTAATTATAAAGAGTTCCTATTTAACAAGTAGGCAACTACTGGAAGGTTTGAAAATGACAATGCTAGTTGGCTTACTGATACTGCCAAACTGGAGATAAATAATTCATTTTTAGATCTATGAACACTACCACTGAGAAATTACTCTTTAATGTAACCTGGAATCAGTTTTCACTGGTAATGTTCACTAAGTTACATTAAAACGTCTAACTCATATAATTCAAATGGTTTAGAGATTTATTGTAGTAATACATAAAGATTTAGAGCTACAATTGTTTTGAGAATAATTATTCCAAGGATCTAAAGAAATCAATGAAATTCATTACATCTTATTTCTTTTATAACCTAAAAAGCACCATTATGACTCCAAGAACATAGTATTTAGCAGAGTTCTGTTGTTAATGAGAAATAATGTTTAACTGTAGGGAGCCGGTTCCTGCATTCTCCATTACAATAATGGTGCCTGAAGACACCAAGATGTAAATTACTTTACAGGCGCTGGGTAATCTCCATTCCTTTGATCTCTGCCTATCCCGTGGCTCATTTGGCCTGAGGAGCTGAAGCCATTCATAGGGTAACACGTCCCAGGCGGCTGCTTGCCAGCCTTTATTAAGGAAATGGGTTTCTTAGTTCAGAGTCTCCGCTCTGGTAAGCTTATGCTCTCTCCCTCTCAAGATGCATTAAAGCTTGTCTGCAGAAGGATCCGAGTGTCCTACGTGTATTTCTTGCCGGCGAGAACATACAGCGTGCGGGACATTTAACAACCAAGTACTACTTTTTCTATCATTTATTTAGGAAAGTTTTACATTATTAAGAAAAAGTAGAAGCCAATTTGGAATCTAGCCCATCATCACATCACAACTAAGGTTTTATCCTGGCCATCTGTTACCTCTAACCACAAAATTCTCCATACACCGGGGCCATAGCTTGCATATATAGTAGGCATGGCAGTCTTAACTTCATCTCCAGTAGTGCAACAACAAAAGCAAAGCCCCCTATTAAAAAACCTTCTCTAAAACTGTGTACAAATAGGTGCTGAAAATTAAGTGGCATATCAAGACAGTAATCTCTACTGTGTATGTTGATGTTAAAATGTGAAAACATACATGTACTAAAATATACAATGAGGGACAGAAAAATGTAGCAGAGCATTGCCTTTCAGACTATTTGCATCAACAACAGCAGCAACTGATGGCTCAGAGCAAGCGTACAGTTTTCCCAGTCACCGTTAAGAAGTCATCATCTGCCAATGCACGCAGGGCTTCTTCAAACATATCTTTGGTAATTGCCTAGAAACAAAACGTCACACATTGAGTCCTTCTTGTTAGACATACATATGTTAAACTACAACTGGGTCTTTTTTTTTTTTTTGGTGGTTGTAGACAATTCATTTTGCTAAATTACATTTCATATACATATTTATTTTGTGTTCCTGTGTGTGTGTGGGTTGGTGTATGAGTGGAGGTCAAAGGACAACTTGCCAAAGTCAGTTCCTTCCTTCTACAACATGGGTCCCAGGACTAGAATTTAGGTCATCAGGCTTAGCGGCAGACACATCCTTTACCCATTGAGCCATCTCACCAACCCCACTTGTACATATTTTGTTTTATGCTGTAAATCAGGGATAGCAAATATTTCTTCAAAGGACCAGGTAACCAATGTTTTCTCTAAGCTCTGCCTTCATCATGCAATGCAGACAAGGGCAAGTGAAGAAGTGTTATAAAAACAAAACAAAGCAAAACCAAGCATATTCATCACTTCAATCCACACAGTACTTTTCACTGACAATCCATCTTTAATTAATTGCAAAAGGCCATACAAATATTTCATCTCTGAAACAAATCTAAACCCGAACAAGTATGCTACAGTTTTAGTTGTGTATTTCTTGATGATGTGTTTATAGAAGAGGAAATCTTATTCTGACTTACATTACTTACACATATATAAACACTTACTGTGTCAGACTGTCCCCGAATATCCTCAAATAGTTGTTGGTACTTTAAAGCTGGTGTTTTACCCTTAGATAAAATAAGTTTCCTCAATGCTTCTGCTAATTCTTCTTTTCTTTTACGAGAAGTGGCACTCATCCCTATGTCAAAAAGAAATCAAATGAAATATTTCTGCCATATGGAAGTGAAATGTTACAGAATTCCCACAAACATTCCTTCAGAGGTATTGCCAAGAAAGGTAGGAGAACAGCTAAATGCCAGAGCACATTCAAGAATATTAGTTTTTGTTATTTCAATTATTTTACACATCAATAGTTGTCATTGAAAGCTGACATAAGCTGTGCAGCAAGGATACTCATACTTAGGAGATCAAATTCTTTTTATTTTGAGACAGGGCCTTACTATGTGCTGCCTCAGTTTGCCTAGTATTTCTGACCCCAAGTGAGCCTTCTGCATAACTGGGACTAAAAAGGGCAAATGTACATGCCTCACTCTCCCTTGAAATGGATTTTAATAGGTTACAGACAGAATACCTTTCGATTTTATGTCATTTTGTTCAAAGCGAGTAACAAACCTGTAGTAAGAATAGATATATCCACAATGCCAGTGCGAGGGTCAGTAGCAGACTGCTTTAGAGCCTCCCGGTGAAGGCGTTTTGCCTCTTCCACATCAATTGCTTCAACTTTGTCTGAAAATCTTACTTTAGCATGGGCTTCTGCTAATCGAATTAATGACTCTAACTGTCGGGGGTAAGCAGAAACCATTCCCCGGCTACTACCAATCTTCCTCATGTTCACATAGGCCTAGAGAAGATAGAAACAACAAAATTAAGCCATTGCTGACAAGAACCTCATGTTTCATGGATGACCTTGCATACTTAGGGTTCTGTTAAATAACTGATGGCCTGTCTGCCTGCAGTGTTACTCTAGGGAATTACAAATTGGAGCTAGACTGTGGGAAGTTGGTTGGAGCCTTACACACACAAACAGAAACCCAGAAACCAAGAGGATGGTTAGTTACATCCATGTATGGTGATGTCAGAAATATTTGAGAGGAAGACTTTTGGAAACATCTGTACAGGTAGACATGAAGAAGAGACATTAAAAGGTTGGTAGTATAATTTAGAAGAATGCATGCCTAGATGTTCATGGGTATAATCCCTAGTACCAAACACAGACTCACAGATTACCCCCCCCCCCAAAGGAAACAGTGCCATAGGAAAGGAATCAGAGAGTCTGTAAGGAAAGGCTTGGCAGCTGGGCGGTGGTGGTGCACGCCTTTAATCCCAGCACTTGGGAGGCAGAGGCAAGTGGATTTCTGTAAGTTCCAGGCCAGTCAGATCTGTTTCACAGAGAAACCCTGTCTCAAAAAACACCAAGGAAAAAAAAGGAAAGGACAGGACAGAACAGAAAAGGCCTGGCAAACTGCCCATGAGACCCATTTTACAAGGTTTGTAAAAGATGACTTAGGATATTATGCTCCAAAGAGGATTAATTCATTTTGCATGTAGTTTCATTTATTTCATGATACAAATGGAAAAATCATATATTATCTGTAACCTTAATTGAGCCTTTTTGAACCCAGCTAGGATATAAACTCACCAAAGTACCTACCGTATCACAATACTAAGCCCAAACAAGCCCTAGCATATCCCTGTGCATCTTGTAAAAGTTTGTGTGAATCTAAATTACCTTTGTCTTTACTTTTTTTAAAAAAACAAACAAATAAGTTAAGAGAAACAGCTAACTCATCCAGAGTTGTAAACTGTTTCTTAAGCCCGGTTACCTCAATGAGAGCCTGGCTGGCCTCCTCACTCAGTCGGGGCGTGATGGTACTATGTGCATATGCTATGTAGTCCTTCAGCACTGCCATGTCCAGGAACTCCTCCTCTACTTGCTCCTCACTTTGGTAGTACAGTGAAACCAGGTGATGAGCCAGACGCCGGTCATATGCCTCATCCTGAGGGTCCAGCATGAGGAAAATAAGATCAAACCTGACAAGACAGAGAAAAATACTGTCTTTCTAGTTGAGACACCAACATACCTATATATAGGATTTAAATGTGTTTAAACCACTAATCAACTATACTGTATACATGCCCACAGAGGGCTGCCTCGTCACCAACTGACCAATCCTCAGTCCTGCCTGGTAAGAGAAAGTCAAAGAAGTTAAGAATTTTCTGAGAAATGTTACTATAATTCAGAAGACTAACTATATTTGGGTACCAGTACATTCAACTGTTCTGAGAATAACTGTTTCACAAGGAGTGTACTTCAGTGATAGAGCACGTCCCTAACACATGAGAGGCCTTTCATTAAATCCCTAGCACTACCAGAAACAAAACAAATTTAGTAAAATAATTAAACACATAATCTTTGCCAAGAGCCCTGACCAACCAAGTCTGAATCATTGTTTAATGTCAATGGAGAGAGTGTTAGCAGTTACTGACCCTATTTTCTTTGCAATGTCCCGCTGACAATTATGAGTAAGCCAAGAGCAGTAGTCATCATACAGAAATGTTTTAGTACCTTGACAACAATGTATGTGGTAGTTGGATATTTTCAATGGTTGTTTTCTTAGGATTCCACTGAGACTCAATAGGATTTGCTGCTGCCAGGACAGATGTGCGGGCATTAAGCTGACAGATGATTCCAGCCTATCAGAGGAAGCAGTGAAGTTAGAAGCCTTTTCAAGACTCCCACAAGGAAGAAAACCATCTTCATCTGGCCTCTGGCTAATCCTCATTTGCTCTGCTGTTTCTGATTTCCAAGAACCTCTGATTTTAGTGCACACAGATGCTTGGTAACCTTGGAGGCCGGAAAAGGGCACTAGATCCCTTGAAACTTTACTGTTGTGAGCTACATGTGGGTGCTGGGAGGAACCAAATCCAGGTTTTCTGGTCAGGCAGCCACTGCTCTTAACCCTGGGCCATCTCTCCAAAACCCTGTAGCCACACATCTTTCATATCAGAAAGCAAACGGTTTAACACTGGTAGTAACTTTAACACAAACTTGAGCTTATAAGCACTACATATGAGTGAATAAAAGCTTATTAAGAGGTTTCCATCTAGAAGTGTTGAGAAATACTGATCACATTCTCAAGAGCAGATATCATCTCAGAGTCTAGTCACAGTACACAATCACCACTCACCTTTGCAATGGACAGAGTCTGTTGTTCCATGACTTCATGCAGTACAGATCTTGTACTTTCATTCATTTTGTCAAACTCATCAATGCAACATATGCCATTGTCGCTCAAGACAAGGGCACCTGTCTGTAGGACTAGCTGCCTGGTCTCAGGGTCTTTCATCACGTAGGCTGTGAGGCCAACTGCACTGGAGCCTTTTCCAGATGTGTATTGGCCCCTGGGGACCAGGTTGTATACATACTGAAGCAGCTGGGACTTGCTGGTACCAGGGTCACCACACAGAAGGATGTTGATCTCAGCACGGAATTTGCCCCTTCCTGTGTGACTGAAATCCTTCCTTGTTCCACCAAAGAGCTGAAGCAAGATTCCCTAAAAAAATGTATAAACACATCCAAACAGTCATTTTGTAGAATAGATTTAGCTTATGTTTTAGAGGTACTTTTCTATTTTGTAAGCTGAAGGCATGATCAAAATCATTGGAGAGTGCTTTGGTCACTCTAAATTATTCCTAACCGATTTAAACCTAAGTAGACATCACTCTAGGAGTTGACCAGCATTCCTCTGTTCTGAACCCACACAATCTCTTAGGTTTAGGGACATGAATGTGAAGAGATGAGTCACCACAACAAAACAATAACACTCAACTAACAACTGAGGCAGGGGTCAGTACTTGCTCTGTTATAGAGCAAACAGTTCTTATTTTGAGCAAATGGACTTTTAGAATTGTTTAACACCAGATTAAAAACACCATTGTTACCTTCTTTATATCTTCATGTTCGTAAATGCTGGGAGCCAAGGCTGAAGCAAGTCGCTCATAAATGTCTGGTTTCCTGGAAAGTTCCTTAAGCAATTTTACACGGTTCTCTGAAAAAAGTTTCTGTTCTGCTTCTTCATCAAGGCCATGTAGGCGTTTTGCATCGGTTTTCCGATAATGGATGACATCAATGTGGGTTTTATAGACAGACTTCACATTGCTCACTCTTGGATTGACTCGAATAGGTACTGCTCGATATATGCCTAAGAACATATACAGGCGACATAACTTTACCTTTCTATTTCTCCCTCCGCAGACTCAGTGGTCAGCACAGGCAATGTATAGCACCTAGGGGCCCCATCTCACCTAAGCATCATTACCTGTTAGTCTCCCAGCTAAGGACTACATTAAGGAAGTCAAGAGCCGGGCAGTGGTGGCTCACGCCTTTAATCCCAGCACTAGGGAGGCAGAGGCAGGAGGATCTCTTTGAGTTTGAGGCCAGCCTGGTCTACAGAGTGAGTGCCAGGATAGGCTCCAAAGCTACACAGAGAAACCCCATCCATGTCTCAAAAAAACAAAACAACAACAACAAAACAAACAAACCAAAACAAAAACAAAAGGAAAGTCAAGAAACTCTGGATAGTGGTGGCACATACTTTTAATCCCAGCACTCAGGAGGCAGAGGCAGGTGGATCTCTGAGTTAGAGGCCAGCCTGGTCTACAAAGCTAGGGAAATCCTTTATTGTTCAAACTAGTGTGAACTTCACACTAATTTTGTTTCTGTCTGCTTAAAAAAATAAATAAAAAGTTTTAATTCATTATTGGTATGTGAGATGCCTGTCTGCATGTGCTTGAGTGTCAGGACAGCATGTGGAGGTTGGCTTTTGGGAGTTGGTTCTTTCCTCTTCCATCCTGTGACACCCAGGGAAGGAACTCAGGCCATCAGAGTTGCTGGCAAGCACCACTAATCCAGGCCTCTATCTCTGAAGACTAAATCTGATCTCCCTCTCATCCTCACAGTACAGACCATGGTCCTTTAACAGGACAATGCAATTCTCATTTAAAACATAAAAGAAAACCAGCTTACAGAGCTAGTGAGGTACTCAGCAGGTAAAGGCACTTGCCACAAGCCTGATGACCTGAGTTCAATCTTCAGGTCACATGTGAAAGAAAAGAGAACTGGTTCCCACAAGCTGTCCTCTGATACAAGATTAAAAAACAAGACAACAAAACCAGCATTTACAATAACATTAAAAAAAAAAAAATGCAAACCTATTAAGGCAAGTGAGCGTGTGTGTGTGTGTGTGTGTGTGTGTGTGTGTGTGTGTGTGTGTGTGTGTGTGTGTGTGTGTGTGTGTGAAAACTGCATGTCTCTTGTATGCTGGGAAAGAAATCCTGAAATCCTGACTCACTGAATAGCTGGGACAGTGAGCCCCAGACTCAGAGCTAGGGAGACTTGGTTTCAATTCCCAATGAAGAACAGTGCTGTTCTTGACAAAGTGCTCACATTCCTCCAAACTGTAGAAAGTCTGCCACCCCCACATGACATTGAAGATAAGGCACCTTTTGCAAGAAGCAGCATTCAGAATCTACAAACCTGAATCAATGCAGCAATGAACTGCAACAACTAACAAGTCAGCAATAGCTTTCCCATATGGACTGCCCTGCTCTACTCCATGAGTAATGTTAGCTGTCCATGTAGGAAATAAGTAGAAAAGCATTTGTGAATCCCATGTTTGTCTGTCCCCAAGCTACTGGCAAACTGAATCCAATCAACACCACACCCTGAGGCTGCTCTCAAGGCATCAACATTATCTATCTGAGACACATGCAAAGTTCTGAGAGTTCTGAAATCTGCACCTGAGAACTTAACGTCCAAACAATAGTAAACCATAGCACCAACTGCCTTCTTGTTACAAACCTAGATTCTTACCTGTGACATTCACTCTATCCCCTGGCTGAACTTTGTCTACAAGATCATTGTGGGCAAAAAGAACAACAGTGTGAGGTGTCTGCCCAGCAGGCATGTCTTCAGGAGACTCTTGAAGTTTGATCTGAAGGAAGAATAGTAAAGAGAGAACTTCAGAAACAAAAAACATACCATGGAAAACAAAGGCAAAAAAGAACCACAGCCCTTTGTACAGTTTAGACATAACAGTGTTTAAAATGTAGCACACCAGCAGAGAAGCCCCAGTGTGTTTCAAATTCTAGTCATTAACAAAACCAACACTATCAAATGGAAATTGATGAATTCTTGGTTAAAGGTAGACTGACAAATTAAATTTGGCTGAGGATTCAGACAGAGGCAGAACATAGGCTGCACTCTATTGGGGAATCCCATTCTGGGTACAGAGTGGCCACATACCATCTGCTTATCAGAAAACAGGGATCGGTTGTGGATCAGTGCCATGCTATGGGTGGTGTGGCAATGTGCACAAGTGCAGGGCTCAGCAATGCGGCCTCGGTCCATTTCCACCCGGGTGGTATGGGCACACACTTGGCATTGGAAGAAGGCCTCCTGCATCTCAGGAATCAGCTGTGATGTCCTGATGACCATGCCACTGATGGTGATGAGCTGATCGATGTCTGTAAAGGGAAAGAGGTTTGGTTGTCTACCAGCCACTTCCATCAGCCCACCCAGATCTGGGTCTGCCACTAAGGCAGACTCTTAACTCAAGTAGAGTTGTAGATGACCAAGGGAGATACTGTAAGCAGGAATGGACAGATGGTTGGAATCTCAGAAATAGCCTAGGATGTCCTTCCCACGTCCAGCCTTCTTACCTCTCAACACCAGTATACTTCTGATCCCTTTTATCATTTCTTTGCTTTTTATTTACTTATTTACAGTGTATGTCTATGGACACATGCCTGCCATGGTGCAAGTGTGGAGATTAGAAGACAATGTATGAGAATCAGTTCTCTCTCCTACTGTGTAGGTCCAAGGGATCTAACTCTAATGGGCAGGGCTGGCATCTTTACCCATTGAACCATCTTGCTGGCCCACATCTGGCCCTTTCTTCCTCAGGTGTTCTGCTTAGCAGGTGAGAAATTTGATGTGTACGTAGGAATATTTTGTACCCCAGTCTCTCATCTCACTTAAAAAGCCACCCGGAAGACCTGAATCTCAGGTAAAAATTTGGGGCTGGAAATGCTAGAGTTGGGAGTGTACTTGTAATTTCTGCACTGGAGAGGAAAAATAACAGTAGGATGTTGGCCAGCCAGGTAGCCTAGCCTACTTGCTGAGCTCAGTGAAAAACCCTTTCATTAACAACCAAATAGCTCTAAAAAAAATGATACCCCTGAGGGGCTGGAGAGATGGCTCAGAAATTAAGAGTACTTGCTGCGCTTCCAGAGGTTCTGAGTTCAATTCCCAGCAACCACATGGTGGTTCACAACCATCCGTAATGAGATATGGTACCCTCTTCTCGTGTGTAGACAGAACACTGTATACACATTAAACAAATATATCTTAAAAAAAAAAAAAAAAACCCTACATTTCCTCTGGCCTGCACAGCATGAGCTACAACAAATAAACATACAATACAGAGGAAGCTAGGACTCTAGATGAAGACAACATGGGCAAAGTATGTATGACCTTGGGAATACCCTGAGCCTCTCTCTCTGTCACCTACAGAATGAAGCAAGGACATAGTTTAATGTCATCAATATACACTACATCTATTTTTGTAGTCAGTGCCTACAGGGAAAAAAAGCACTTTGTCTCTCAATAGTCACTACTATCTATAAAACAAGCTTATTTTACATTCTTTGCTTTTCCTTTTCTTTTTTCTAGTCTTCACACATGGAGAAAACATTATTCTGTCCTGTTTACACCACTGTAGACTGCTCAGATTAGGATCCTGATGATCCATAATTGAGCCATGGTCAGTCTAACTGAATTCATATGACAAATGTTTTGCTGAATTATGTAAGTGGCAAAATCTTTCTCTTCTAGACATCTCCCTACTTACTTTGACATAAAACAGAAACTCTCTCTCTCTCTCTCTCTCTCTCTCTCTCTCTCTCTCTCTCTCTCGTTTTTCAAGACAGGGTTTCTCTGTATAGCTTTGGAGCCTATCCTGGCACTCCCTCTGGAGACCAGGCTGGCCTCGAACTCACTGAGATCCGCCTGCCTCTGCCTCCCGAGCGATGGGATTAAAGGCGTGTGCCACTACGCCCGCCCGGCAGAAACTGTCTTTTAAATTAATTTTATACCCCAGTTGCAGTTGTCGCCTCCCCCGCCCCAACCCCTGTCTGTTCTCACCCCCAATATACTCCTCAATTTCTGTTTAGAAAAGGGCTGGTTCTAAACATGGCATAACAAGTTTCAGTAGGACTAAGCACAGAAAGTCAGTGGTGGCACTCAGGAGGCAGAGGCAGGCGGAACTCTTTGAGTTCGAGGCCAGACTTCGTCTCTACAGAGTGGGTTCCAGAACAGCCAGGGCTATACAGAGAAACCCTGTCTCAAAAAAACTAAACAAAAAACCAAAAGACAGGAAAAAGAAAGAAAAGAAAAGAAAAGAAAAGAAAAAAAAAAAAAAGAAAAGACTAAGCACTAAGCACCTTTTATGTATTAAGGCGGGCAAGGCAACCCAGCTATCACTCACATGCAGTATTTTCTGCTTTCATCCCTCCATTCTGTTATCTAGAAGGAATTCTGCCATATTCACTTTTCAAATCCTATAATCTAAATTTCTCTTTGACAACCAATTTCACAAGTCCTCTGCAGGTCCAGGACTTTGCCCTTTTCCCAAGACACAGACCCCTTACCTTTTGCTCATGTCTTATTTACCGCCCAAGCTGGAATTCTTTAAGGTTAAGGTAGGGGATCATGTTCTGCACTTTTCTTTAATATTATTAATATTACATGTGTGTATGAATATGGGCACATATGCAAAGTCAGAAAACAGTTCTCGGGAATCAATTTTCATATCATCAGGTTTTCACAGCAACTGTTTTTATAGCTGAGTCACCTTGATAGCCATCTGTATGTTTTCTTTGGTAACTAAGAAAGTACATACCTACTTAATTACAGATTTACTATATTTGAATAAATTCACTTTTACGGTAGAGAATTGCTATTTGTTTTATATCAGATTATTTCAGCTAAATTAGAAAACTGCACAATAAGTTCACAAAAGTATACAGAATAAATCTTTTCAACTTCTAATTTAATGCTATCACTACCCACTACATAACCCTTCATCTTTCCACATACAGCATTTTCTACTATTAAATATATTACCTTCTGGATTCAGGTTTCTCATACTCTTTGTCTTCAATGCATTAAAAGGTCTTACTTGAATCTGATGTTCTAAGATGGAGTCAGGATAACGTTCAAAGAAGATCTCATTGACAGCCATGTCAAAGGTTGGTATAACCTCCTGTAAATACAAATGTGAAATTGTAGAGGCTGACAATTGTAGGGCTAACTCAGGAGTTGACATCACTTGTTCTGCCAGGACTCAAGTTCAAGTCACAGCACCCACATGAGGCCGCTCATAAGCTCCTGTAAGTCCAGTTCCAGGGGTCAGAAACCCAGAAATAAGGAGTTTAAGGTCATCCTTAGCTACAAAGCTACCACGGACACTACCTTGCCTCAACAGCTTCCAATTAACACCCCCCCCAAAGAGATAATTTCATGAAATCCAAGAAACCACTGGGAAGATTCATTATTTTTAAGAAATACTACCAATTAGTGAAAAAAAAAAATCCTCCTCATTTCACTTGATCTTAGCCAAAAGGCCGAGAAGCGATAATCCTCCTCATTTCAAATACAGTAAAACATGGTTTTCTTTAAGAAATACTCAACCTTTGGAAGCATCCTTTTTACCTAAATAGTATTCTGCTTACTACGTACATTCCTTGTATATATTTACTGTAATCATGATGTTCAAAGTCAATTCTTACCTGTGGATAGGAGATGAGTTGTTTATACAAATTTTTGCCAAATGCTTTTATGTGTTCACAGTTCACATTTAAAAATGGCTCCCCTGTAATATTAATCTGTAAGATACACGAACAAGTCAAATTTCACTGTTATTATCTCAAAATACAAAACTTCCACTTGTAAATCTTATTTGATTACCTCTCCAAGTCGTTGCATGTACAAAGGTTGAGTAATATCTATGCCAACATTTTCTTCTTCTTTGGCCAGAGGGTCAGTAAAACATTGAAGGAATCTCTTGATGGAGAGAGAGAGAGAGAGAGAGAGAGAGAGAGAGAGAGAGAGAGAGAGAGAGAGAGAGAAAAGCTTAATGTACTTAGGAACGTGTAATTATCATTAAAATGCAGAACGTGAAACCAGCAAGATGGCTCAGTAATTAAGAATGTTTGCCTAGAAGCCTGACTACCTGAGTTCTATCTCCAAACACACAAGGTGGAAAGAACCAGACCCTGTAAACTGGCCTCTAATCTCTACATAAAAGCTGTGCATGCCATGGCCTCTCCCCTCAAAAATAATTAAATGAAAAAAATTTTGAGACCCCCCCCCCCACCACACAAGAGTTTTTTTTTTGGTGGGGTTTGAGACAGGGGTCTTTCTATAGAACCCAGGGTGGCCTTGAACTTCCAGCAATCCTCTGCCCAAATGCAAAGATTTTAAGTGTGTACCACCTAGCTGGGAGTGGTAGCAAACGCCTTTAATCCTAGAAGAGGAGAGTTCAAGGTCAGTCTGGTCTACAGGATGAGTTCCAGGACAGCTAGGGCTATACAGAGAAACCATCTCAATCATTATGTTCTGCACGGCATACGTTATTTTTGAGGAATACATTTTAAGCCACAAACTACCTGCTGATATACATCATGGCTACCTGAGTATAGGTTACCAACAATGTCTTAGTATACATTAGTCTTAGTATACATAAGCTTACCTGAAAATTTTCTTTGCATGTGGCCACATTCACATCTGTTCCCCAAATCACAAGTTTTTGGCCCAGTGACTGTTCACTTGCTGCTATGTCTTCTGCTGCTGTCTACAGAGAAAGATATGACAAAAACATGTTAGTGGAATTACTTATCCTATGCTCCGAAGATGTCACCATCAGAGAGCTGCTTTGTACTCACTCCATCAGACTGCAGATCCACCTGCAGGCCCTTCCGTGCTGAGCCCAGGTCTGGCCTCTGCCTCACTGGTGTGCCTCTCACCCCACTTCTTGGGGTTCCTTCCACTCGAGAGCTGGGAGTGCCATATGTCAATGGCGAACTAACATCAAAGTCCAAAGGAATAGCTATAAAAACAACACATCCATCTTATTTACCACGAACGAAATCCCTGTAGCACATCAAACCCCCAACTGAGCATGCTGCCTGCCAAACCAGACAGAATCCTTACTGCCATCTTCCATGGCCGAAATGCAGCTCTACTATAAAGTTGGCTTTCTTTGCTCACTAGATCTTAGCATGTAGCAATTCCGCCTCACTCCCCCGTTTCCGTGAATAGACTACTAGCTCACACCGAAAGCTTAGGCCCCATATCAAACCAGACAGCTCCTCTATTACCAACAACAGTATAACCCACATCTGCAGAAACGCACCTGAAGAATGCATCTGAGGAGGGCTGGAAAACAAGGCATTCTGTGCAGCTGGGCTCTGCAGGTCCACGCCTGGTGAGGTGGGCATTGGCTGCAACTCTCCGGTGGAAGAATCCTCGCCTCTACGTCTCCGACTGGGAGACGACCTGCTCTCCTCACTTCTTACTTCCGTCATACAAAACAAAAAAGAGTATCAACGCTCATGCTTAGAGCCACTCGGGTAGTCTTACTACTAAAAAAATAGATAAAAATAAACTAGAACAGAGAGAAAAGGCGAGGGCATTTTTAACCAACTGAACCAACCAGGCCAGACAGCCCGGGGTTGAGCGCCCAGTCCAGTCATCTGGATCTGAGTGAACAAGAAGCCACTATATGCCCAGGCCTGTCAACCACGCAGCAGGCTCAGAGGCCTCTGGACATTCCGCGGTGCCGCGGAAGAGACGGAGGCGGAAAGGGGAAGAAGAGGGAACTCACGCGTCTGGGTTGGGGTGGCTCGTCCGCGTCGGCTGCTGCGGCGGCTCGGGGTAGAGGCCGGGGACGACATGCTGCTGTGGTACCTACGCCACAAGGACAAGCTGGCTCTGAGTCGTCCCAACACCCGGCTCCGGGTTATCTGGAAAAGCGTACACCGGAATAGGTCTGGAGTTGAGCTCGCCTAGCAGAGCATTCTTGGCCGGAACGCGGAGCCGATTCCCGCCAGTCGCTCTGTCGTCAGGGCGCCCAGCCAATCACCGAGGCAAAGGCGCGTAGCTCCGCCTCCGGAAAACGCCGCTGCGCGCCCTGGCGTGAGGAGGGCGTAGACTTAGAGGAGTTGGAAGGCCAATCACAAGGGCAGGGACGCGTAGCTCCGCCTCCGGAAGGCGCCACTACGAACCGGCAGGGGAGTTCTAGGTGGCCGTCTTGGTATCTCAGGCTCGTCCTTACCGTGCGTGCCCCTCGCCTCCGATGGGCTAGCCTGCAGCAGGACCGCGCTTTGGCGGGAAACCCGCGCCGGGCTGGTCGTCTCCTGCCTGAGGCGTGTTTACGTCTGAAGCGTCCCAAGCACGTGCAACGGTTTAGTCAGGTTTCTGTCCCCTTGCTTTCCGTGGTGCACAAGTCAGGCGCTACACACCGGTAGGCCTGTGGGTGTGCGCGTTCACCCCCTCCTGCGGGCGTGTAAGGGAGCGCTCCCGCGGGGACCCGCGGGGACTGGTCGCGCATGCGCCAGGCGGGTGCCGGCGTTATGGAGGACGCAGGAGCCGGCATCCGCGGATGGCTACTGCAGCTGCAGGAGTTCCTGTCGGCGGCGGACCGCTGCAGCGCTGCCGGCGCCAGTTACCAGCTGATCCGTGGCCTGGGGCAGGAGTGCGTGCTGAGCACCAGCTCCGCTGTGCTGGGTGGGTACTGTCCCCGGGTGGCCTGCCTGTCAGAGGTCTCAGCGTTTCCTCTCCCTTGGTGTAGCACCGCCTTGTGAAGTCCTGAATCTGGATGTGTATGCTGTTCTCTTTCCCCAGCATCTGAAGAAAGGTGTTTAAAAACCGGTGTGGAAAATGACCCCCAAATTTGGCAAGTCCTTTCTATCCAAAGTTGAACCCATTAGGACGTTTCCAAAACACTTTACTCGTTGTACCATGTTTTCCAAATAATTGTAGAAATTACTGAAATTCATGCTGTTCTTTTGACCTTTTTTTGTTTTGTTTTGTTTTGTTTTTGAGTTAGGGGCTTCCTACGTAGTAGCCCAAACTAGCCTGGAAACAGAGCCTTCAAATTCTGGAGTTATAGATGTGAGGTAACTCACTTAACCTGTTTTAACTTTTAGCAATGCCTGCATGATAACTTAATTTTCTTTGTGGAAATGCCCCCTTTTCAGCATTTTCGTTGTAGTTATTTTCTTTTGAGCTAACCCAGAATGGCCTACAGTTGTGATCTTCCTACCTTTTTTACTTACTGCTGAGATTACAGTCATGGGCAATATGGCCAGATAGTCGTGCCTCCCCCACCCCCAACAGTATTTATTTTTAGTGGTGAGTGTGCTCGAACGCGTGGGTGCTCATGTGTTCTCCTGATGTGCAGGTGCCTACAGATGGCAGATAAGGGCGTTGGATGTCCTAAAGCTGGAGTTACAGGAGGTTACACCAGACATGCTCTTATTGGTCTAGATCCCCAGATAGTGTTTTTGTGTTTAAACCTGAGGGCTGGCAACTCAGTGATGGAGCACTGAACTGGTAAGCATGAGGCCATGGGTTCAGTTCCTGATACCACAAAAAGCCAAAGTTGATTCTGTTGTGAGTAAAAAACTGTGTTCCTCTCTTAAACACAGATCTGCAAAACTTTTTATCTCAGTGCATACCAGTGTAAGGAAGTGGAAGTAGTGTGGGCCTTTTTTCCTAGGCAGAGGCAGGCAGATCTCTTTGAGTTCCAGACCAGCTGGCACTACATAATGAGACTTTATTTTTGTTTTGTTTTGTTTTGTTTTCAAAGTTAAAATAAAACTTTGAATAAGATGCTGTATAGTAACTCTGTTATCAAGGACCTAGTAATAATGGAGAAAATAGAACATAGAAGACTAACATTTAATTGCTTTCTCTTTTCAGTGTTAGAACTCATTTTTGTGAAGTGACCTTTTTGTTCTTGAGGCAATTCCAACTTTGCTGTAATATACACTATGTTGAGAGATTATAGGCTGTGAGTTTCTTTTTACTTCAATAACCACTGCATGCATTTTTGGTCTGTGGTCCTCTTGTACTTGAAACCCATGTACTGGGATTGCAAGGTCAGAGCTCTGGGATTACAAGGTCTGGGCTCTGTGCTCAGAAACTTACTGATTTTAACTAACAGAATTCAACTTAAATACTGTGATCAGAAGCTGGATGGGTCTTGCCAAGCTAGATCCAAGGTACTCGGCCAGACTTCATTTCTGAAGGGTGTAGGTGACAATCCAGTTTTTCATTTTCTTTGTTGTTGATTCTTGCTTTAGCATGTTTCTGAAAAGTTTCTGCACTCTGGTAAGTCTCTCTGCAGACACGGCCACCCAAATCAGACCAAATTAGAAAAAGCCCACATTTAATGGGTAAACCGCTCTGGGATGATCCCCCAGCCCCCATTTTCTATGGGGCAATTTAAATACCCTGTGGAAGTGATCTGAACATTCTAGACTCTTTGGTTGATGTGGAGCTCCCACCAAGACAGTGTCTACTTCCCTTGACTTGTAGACCCCTTCAAAGCAGCAGCTACCAGGATGCTGAGCACATCTCATGTGTTACTTGGACCTCTCCTGTGTTCAGGAGAGTTTCTCTCTATTGTGCTCTACTTTGTTCTCGTTGACTTGGGTTTTCCAGACAGGGTTTCTCTGTGTAACAGCCCTGGTTGTCCTGGAACTCACTGAGATTCAAAGGCGTGCACCACCACTGCCTGCCTCTCTCAGACTTTTTCCTCTTGCTCTCCCTTTGTTTGTATGTAGATCGGGTCTTTGCTCAAGCTGGCCTGACTTCCCCCATTAAGGCCTCATGATTACATTGGATCCACCAGTTGGAGTATTATATCACCATTTTAAGGTCACTAATTAGCAGCCTCATTTCTTGTAAACTATCACCTTGTAAAGTTGATTTCCGAAGTTAGATAAGAGTGTGGGCATCTGGTGGGGAGGGGGAAAGTTTTATTTTGTCTACTTCATCTTTGTGGAACAACATCCAGAACTTTGTGTTTTCATTATTTCACAATAATAGCCTCATGTTGTTTTTTTTTATTACTTGCAAGAGTACCTTGAAAAGCAGGCAATGCTTTCAGGGGTCTTTTGTAAAATGCTTCTTGGAACTTCTAATTTTTCTCTCCCCTCCTCCACCCCCCAGCACTGCAGGTTTCCTTAGTATTTTCCAGAGAATTTGGTTTGCTTGTATTTATCCGGAAATCACTTAACATTGATGAAGTGAGTGCACAACTTTCATTTCATTTTGTGTCTTTTGTCTTCCTCTTTGTTGGAGGGACTTATTCTTATCTGTATTTTCTATTTATTTCTTATATTATAGTTTCGTGATTGTAGAGAAGAAGCCCTAAAATTTTTGTATGTCTTCTTAGAGAAAATTGACCAGAAGGTCATGCATTATTCCCTTGATATCAAGGTAAGGAAAAGGAAAAATCAAAACTCATATATGCCAGCTTCAATTTTAACTTGTGGTTCTTTAAAACTTAGGCTTTTATTTATTTATGCTTTTTTATTGGCGTTTACTCATTTCAGCTTGATTGTATTAGTATAAGCTAATATTTATAAAATGTGTCACAGTTTACAAGGGTCTTTGATATATAGCTTATTTTATTTACTTTTACCAAAATTTTGTGGAAATTTTTCCTGTTTGGTGCTGATGAGAGAACCCAGTGACTTGAGCATGTAGGCAAGCCCTCTACTATTGAATTTCTTTTCTAGCTCTTTCTCTGAGTTTCTTTGGTTCCGTTTAAAAATTTTTTAAGGGTGTATCTCTTTTTATTTATTTTATGTGTATGAACAATTTGCCTGTGTATATGTTTTTAATGTATACTGTGAGTGTGCAGGTATACTCAGAGGCCAAAAGAGGGTGTTGGATCCCTTGGAACTGGAGTTGCAGATGGTAGAATCACCATGTGGGTGCTGTGAACCAAGCCAGAGTCCTCTGGGAGAGCAGCAGTGCTCTTACCTGCTGAGTGCTTACCTGCTGAACCATCCTCTTTCTAGCTCCCTTTGCACACACTGTGCTCCTTTGCTCTCTCTTGCTTTCTTTCATATCAGTGTGTTGTCTGAGCCACTGTAATTCCTGTGCCCAGGTGATTCCTCTACCCTAGCCTGTGAGTAGCTAGGCCTATAGCTTGCTTCTTGATGTATAACAAGTATGAAATGTATGTAGAAACAAATGATGAACTTTTGTTTTTTTGATTTTTTTCAAATTCTTACTGAGGCATCATCTGTTTGTGTTTTTTTACATAGCAACCATAGCATACTGAGTTGGAGTTTTCAGTAATTTTTGTATTTATTATTTTTGTTTGTTTGTTTTTCTAGACAGGGTTTCTCAGTGTAGCATTGGCTGTCCTGGAACTCACTATGTAGACGAGACTGGCCTTAAAATCTGAGTGCTGTGATTAAAGGCACCACAACTGTTAGGAGTAGTTTTTAGTAATTTTTAATCCATACATTTATATACTCTATTATGCCTTTAATGGTTAATTTATAAATTTTATTTTGTTACACATTGGTATTACCACTCACAGATAACAGTTTTAGCTTTTTTTTTTAAAGGATTTTATTTATTTATTATGCATATAACATTCATCATTACAGGATTACTACAGTTTTAGCTATTTTTAAGTCTTAGTTCTTAAGTCATATTGGTGACTTTTGTCTCCTTTTGAATGATATATTTCCTTTTGAATCCTAGAATACTTGTACCAGTGTTTATACAAAGGATAGAACTGCTAAGTGTAAAATTTCAGCCCTAGACCTTCTGATCAAGGTAATTTTATATCCTAAGAAATATGGTTTTATGCTAAGTGTGTAACATAAAACTGGAAATTTGAATTTTGTTTAGTTGGGAGTTTAGGAGAGGATAGAGTTGTGATTATGTAAATGACATGTTGATTTTGTAGCACAATGGTGTTTTGTTCTCATATTTTCCTGAGTAATAAGAGAAAAATTTGAAGTTGTAAGGGAAATAAAGAGAAAATTAGCTAAGAATTTATTGCTCTGCCATTTGTCACTTTTATTGCCTTTGGTTGAATCTAATACTGTTAGGAGTGCACAAAAGATACCTCCTTGGGTTTCACATGCGTTTTTCTTGAAACCTTAGTAGTGAGGGGCTCACTTCTGCATTTTCTGGTTTAGAATTACTTTGGACTTAGTTGGTCAGTGATCTTAAAAGTGTGCCTCTGAAGAAATAGTTCTAGCCATGTTATTATTCTCTCGGGGAAGTTAAAATTAAGTTTAGACTGTCTTTCCCTTGTGATCTCCTACTGATCTATCACTCAAGTCCCAAGGCCCCAGATTTCAGAGTAGGTGTCATTCCTGATAGACCAAGAACAAATGTGCTGGAGGCCAGGATTCTGAAACTTTATTGAAGTAGAGGGTGTCTTTTTTTTCTCTTTAGAAAACAATAATTTGTGCTCTTTTAGTTACTTAAGATATTGAGAAGTTCTAGACTCATGGATGAATTTAAGATTGGAGAATTATTTAACAAGTTCTATGGAGAACTTGCATCAAAAACAAAACTACCTGATACAGGTGAGATGTTATTTTCAAATATTTTAACAAAGTAACACTAACCATTGATTTCCTCTATGAAAGTCTTTTGCTGAAAGAATAACATAATGGAAGCAAATAAAAGGATTCATTGAAACAGAAAGCACATCAAGTATAATTTAGCTTATAGGAAGAGATTTAGATAAAACTTGGGAAATACTTCATGAAAAACCTAGGTATATTGTGTTTTACTATAAAATTAAGAAAAAATATTTTTGTGTGAAGGTCAGAGTACAGTTGGGTGCATCAGTTCTCTCCTTCTACCATGTGGGTTCAGGGCCTTGAACTCAGGGTCAGACTTGGCAGCAAGTGCCTTTGCTCACCAAACTATCTGGCTGGCTCTCAAACCATTTTGAGTTGAACATCCTTTTATTTTCTTTATTCGTATGTTTGTGTTAATTTTATTTATATAAATGTAGTTTTAGGGTTTCATTTATCTGAATTTATTTTTCAGTTTTAGAAAAAGTCTATGAGCTACTGGGAGTATTAGGCGAAGTTCATCCTAGTGAAATGATAAATCATTCAGAAAACCTGTTCCGGGCTTTTCTGGGAGAGCTTAAGACCCAGGTATAATATGCCTTATGGTAGTATACCTCCATAGTCTTGGGTGTTTTTTCGTTTGTTTGTTTGTTTTTCATTTTGTAATATCTTCCTTAAAACCTCCTTTTAGATGACATCAACAGTAAGAGAACCTAAATTTCCTGTTCTAGCTGGCTGTCTAAAGGGACTGTCCTCACTTCTGTGCAACTTCACTAAGTCCATGGAAGAAGGTATTGCCAGATTTTGTTTGGTTTTCTTTCTAGTAGTGAGACCTTGTTCCCCAAATAAGGACAAATTCTGACTTATGCTATAACCTAGATAGTATGATATCCTAAGTGAAATAAGCTAGTCAAAAAACAAAACACTGTATATAGCTGCACTTAGATAAGATCGGTGGAGTAAGAAAGTATAGTAACAGGAAATAGGAGTTTCCAAGAGCTGAGGAGGGTTGGGGTGGGGCTAGTTTTCAGTGGGTACAGCCTCTCTGTTGTGGGGGATGAAAACATTTTAAGGATAGAGCATGATGTTATACAACATAGTGAAAATATTTAATGCTACTACCTTGTATCTTTACATATTTTAAAAAATAATTTATCTAGCTTTATTTTTATGTGCATTGGTGTGAAGGTGTCAGATCCCCTGGAACTGGAGTTATAGATAGTTTTGAGCTGCCATGTGGGTGTGGGAATTGAACCTGGGTTCTCTGAAGAGTATCCAGTGCTCTTAACTACTGAGCCATCTCTCCAGCCCCATCTTTACATATTTTTAAAATGAAGAATATTATGCACATTTTTACCACATTAAAAATAGATATGAGGATGTCTATATAGGAAGTTATCCATCTGAGATGGGAGGGTGTGTGTGAGAGGAGGTAGTAGGAGGAGGCTACAAGAGCAAGGTCAGACCTCTCTTTGTTCTCTGGAAAAGTCAAGACCCCTATACACTAGGGAGAGCCTATTGCTTTTATGACTACAGGGTTTTTTTTTTATAATTATTTTGTTTTCCTTGTTCTTAAAACCAATTTACTATAGTTGATTTTGTTTGCTTTTAATTTTTTTTCACATTGACTTATAAAGAAATAGATTTTTATATGAATTTCCACACATTTTATAGAATTTCCCCTTTCTCTTATTTGTATCTTTCTCTCCTCCTTCCACTGTGCACTCTTATTCCCAGTATTCCAGTTACTTGTATCTAAATGGCCTTTACTTTAGGTAAAAACCTCTTTCAATCCCAATTCAGAAGCTATTATGTTTGCCTGCCTGCCTTCTCCCCCCCCCCCCCCCCCCCCCCCCCCCCCCCCGCCTTCCCTCCCAGACAGGGATTCTTTGTGTAGCCTCGGCTGTACACCAGGCTGGCCTGGAACTCAGAGATCCACCATCTCTGCCTCCTGAGTGCTGGGATTAAAGAATTGTGCCACCACTGCCCACCTGATAATTCCTTTCTTGAATATAAAGTCAAACTTTCTTGGTTTTGTATTCCAAAGTTGGCCTTTTAAAAATCTTTTAGGACATTATGCTAAAAAACATGATGCTATCTTTTTCACTATAAGGCCTCTCTGACATCATTTTCCCTCAAGCTCCTATGATGTCTGCCTTCTAATACATAAGTCCCTGCTATCAAAGCTAATGGTTTTCTAAGGTATACAAGTCACTGCTAGAAGGACAAAGAAACCAGTCAGGAATAAACCATGTCTTCTGTGCAACTGCAACGAAAAATGTGATTGGAGACAGTTATATAGGTAACATAGGCAATTGTGGTGTCAGCCTGCCTACGAGAAGATCCTTACATTATGGTTATATACATATTTTGCATTCTTTAGGACATTAAATTATGGGGGTCCAAGATAATATTTATTCACATTTGTAATCATTTGTCAAGTGTCTTAGTGTTCCATTGCTGTGAGGAAACCAAGGTAACTCTTAGAGAAGAAAGCAGTTAATTGTGGACTTGCTTGCAATTTTGGAGGGTTAGTTTATCATGGCAGAAAGAAGACAGGCATAGAATTTGAGCAGTAGCTGAGGACTTTACATCATGATTCCCAGGCAGTAGGCAGAAGAGAGACACTGGGCTTAGTATGAGCTTTTGAAACTCAAAGCCTACTCCAGTGACACACCTCCTTCAACAAGGCCACATCTCCTAATCTTTCTCAAACAGTTCCACTAATATGAGGACCAGGCATTCAAACATAGGAGCCTGTGGGAGCCATTCTCATTCAAACCACCGGTATTGTGAGTAGATTAAATGCTTGAGAGCACTGGGGGCAAAGGAAGTGTATTTGACCTTGAATAAGTCACTTCTTTTAATCTTCCAGTCTTTAAAGAAGCCATAGTCTGCCTCTTTTGTAGATGAGCAAGCTGAGGCTCCGAGAGATTATGTAACATGGGTTGTGATCTAGATCCTGGGCTCACACACTAGTTATTCCAGATTTTCTTTTGACTTTCCCCAGAAGCTGTAACAACTTACAATTCTAGCTTGGTCAAATGATGTTAAGTTACTCTGAAATCATAGGAGATTTGTGCAGCTACTGGAAATATCAGTCTGTCTTAAGAAAAACCTGTCACTTGCAAATTTTTGATAAAGAATATGTATAGTGGTAAGATATTTTAACAGCCTTCTTTTGTTATTATTCCCTCAGATCCCCAGACTTCAAAGGAGATCTTTGGTTTTGCATTAAAAGCAATCCGTCCTCAGGTAGTATTAATATCACTCTAAGTCTTTCAAAGTTGGGGACTTGTGATTTTCAAATAATGATGATTTTTTTTTCTGTAATAGATCGAGATGAAGCGATATGCTGTGCCCTTGGGTAAGAATCTTTGTTTAACAAAGTAACAATTTAAATTACTTAGCATCTTGAGTAAGGTTCTATTTAAGCTAGAATGAAGGCAGATAGATACACAAGAGTCTGATGTTTCACATGTAACTATGTACAATGAAGCTTTTTTTGTTGTTGTTAGTTTAAGAAGACTAATTTAAGCAATAAACTCTTAACTGGGATCACAGTCTATACATACATATATATTTGTTAGGGGTTGGCTAGATGGCTCAGTAGTAAAGGTATATGACCCCAAAGCATGATGAACAGAGTTCTATCCCTAGGACCTATGTAGTGGCAGAATAACTCTGACTCCTGCAAATTGTCCTTTTTTACTTGTGGAGGTGCACACACTCAAATGTGATAATAATTTTTTTAAAAAAGAATATACATTTTTAATGTTAATGTAATTAGAGTCTGATCAGAAATGTTTTAAATACATATAGAAAAGAGTTTTAAATATTTAAAAGATGTATATGTTAGGCTATCAGTCAGGAAATTCAAGCTGTTTGATTATTTTGTTATTGTTGAGACATGGTTTTGAGTTGCCTGGGGTGACCTTTAACCTCACTATATAGCTGACGATTTCACTTTCCTAGTGCTGAGATTATAGGCATGTGTACTATACCTTGTTTATGCTATTCTAGCTATCAAACCCAGGACCTTGTGCATGCTAACCAAGCACTGTACTAACTTAGCTGTATCCTCAGCCTGTACACTACTTGATTTTGCTGTGAACTAGAGAATCCAGATCTTGTTTCTGACCCTTTTTTGGTGCCAGGTCATGGGCTTAAGTCAGTGTGGAGGTTGGAAGCATTAGAGGGCTCTTTGGATCATCAGATTGTTGTAGGGTAATCTACTGTATCTTTTTTGTTTGTGTTTTGAGACAGGGTCTCTCTACATAGGCCTGCCTGTCCTAGAACTCACTCTGTAGACCAGGCTAGCCTTAAACTCACAGAGATCTACTTGCCTCTGCTTCCTGAGTACTTAAAGGTGTGTACCGCTGTGCCTGGCTATATACAAAAACTTCTTGAGCATGGTTTTTAACTTTTTAACACATAAAGGAAACTTTCTTAATTCTCTTTTCTGGCTTTTGTTGACCTATTTTAAATGGAATGGTTTTTGTATTTGCAGCTGGCCTACGATTATTTACCCTACATGCATCTCAATTTACTGCCTGCCTTCTGGACAACTATGTTACTTTATTTGAAGTACTGTCAAAGTGGTGCAGCCATACAAATATGGAATTAAAGAAAGCTGCACACTCAGCCCTGGAATCCTTTCTGAAACAGGTACTTCAGATTCAACTTTGATTAAAAGCTTCTATGAAAAAACTGAATTCCAATTTTATGCCTGCATGTTTGAAAAATAATGATAAGGTGATCCATTAGTTCCTGTCGCATTTATAGCAGAAAGCTTTGCTATTGATCCGCCGTGCATGTTAGCTAGAGTGAACGAATGAGCTTGCATGATCTCAGTTGATCAAAACTCTGTAAGTCATCTTGGCTAGGTGCTGAGGAAGAGGCACATTGGCTCTGTCAGGAAATACTGGCAAGTATAAAAAAAGTTTTGTTTGTTGCACTGTTAAAAATGGACAAGTAGGGCCAGGCATAGTGATGCGTACCTTTAATCCCAGCACTCAGGAGGCAGAGGCAGGTGGATCTCTGAGTTTCAGGCCAGCCTTGTCTACATAGCAAGTTCTGGGACTACATAGACTGTTGAAAAAAAAAAAGAAAGAAAGGAAGGAAGGAAGGAAGGAAGGAAGAAAAAAGGATAAGTAGTAGTTCACAAGCTTGTCCTTTAAAACCTGAAATGAAGTGCAGTGTTAGCTTAAGATCCACACTTTGATATGTGGGAGGAGGGAAAGAGAAAGCACGGTTGTCCTTTAGGTCCAGCTAAGCTCAGAAAGCTGTTCTGTCCCTTATGTTCCAGTCTATCCCTCCCAACTTCTTTTAAGATCCATTGATGGATCTACCTACCTACCTACCTACCTATCTTCCTATCAGCTATCTATTTTATTTTATTTTATTTGGTGTTTTGAAACAGGGTCTCTCTATGCAGTGCTGGCTGACCTAGAACTTGCTATGTAGACCAGGCTGGCCTTGAACTCAGAAATCTACCTGCCTCTGCCTCCCAAGTGCTGGGATTAAAGATGTGTGCCACCACAGCTGGCCCTATTTACCACATATGTGCCTGGTGCCCACTGAGTTCAGACTAATGTATTGGATCTGCTGGAACTGGAATTACAGGTGATTGTGAGCTACCACTGTGAGCCACTGTGTGGACACTGGGAACCAAATCCAGCTCCTTTTGGACAGCAACATATATTCTTAACCACTTAATATTTCTAGCACCTTTCTTCTTTTTAAAAAGAAATTTCAGTTTTTTTTTTTGAGTGTTTCATGCATAAGTACTGTATTTACATCATTTCCAATTCACTCTCTCTTTTAATTCCCCTACCATGTCATCCCCATTCCCTCTCAAGGCCTGTTCTTTAATTATTGTTGTTATCTATATATACATGTGTGTGTTTGAGTAAGTGTATATATAATACTTTAGAGCCTATTTAGTGTTATGTGCACATATATGTGCTTAGGTCTGACCACTTGGGATTGGATAACCTAACAGGTAACTCATCCCTGGGGAAAACTGATTTTGTTTCTCAGAAGTCATTAATTTTCTTTATCTGGGGTTAACGCTTTGTGAAACTTCCCCTTGTACATTTTGGTAGGTCAGCTGGTGTTGTAATTTTTCAGATTTTTTTTTCAGATTTTTTTTATTTGAATTAGAAACAAGATTGTTTTACATGACAATCCCAGTTCCCTTCTCCCTCCTGTCCTCCCCTACCACTCCCCCCCAACTGAAACCCTACCTATCACATATCCTTTTTGCTCCCCCTGGATGTTGAGGCTTTCCATAGGGTGTCATCAGAGTCTATCATATCCTTTGGGATAGGGCCTGGGCCCACCCCTGTGTGTCTTGGCTCAGGGAGTTATTCCTCTATGTGGAATGGGCTCCCAAAGTTCACACCTATGCTAGGGATGAGTACTGAACTACTATAGGAGGTCCTGTAGATTTTTGAGGAATTCTTCAGATCTTATTTAGGCAACCATATTGTTACAGTGTCATGTGTGCAGCTTCCTTGTCATATATCAAAGGCATTGGCTCCCAGCAGATGTCGATGTCCTATGCCTCTTACAATCTTTATGCCCCGTCTTTCATAATGTTTGTGAACCCTAGGTGAAGGAGCTGTGTTGTAGATGTGTCAATAGAAGCTGAGCACCCCATGATCTGTTCTCTGCATTTTCACCAGTTGTAACTTTTTATGATGGCCTTCATGTGGTGTAGAAAGAAATTTCTTAGATAGAGAGGGTAATAGGTGGAGAGAGCTACCTGTGGGTGAAGGATAAATATTTAGAATGTAGTTAGAAATTGTACTGGCTCAGGAAAGTTGTGGTAGTAGCTTCTCTAGGGTCTGTGACAGGTCATGGGCTAGGTTTACAGTATCAGGCATAAATTCCCTCCTTCTGAGTAGGAAGGTCCAGTTAGATAGGTGTTGTTTTCCCCTACCATGTAAGTGCCACTGTTGCACCTTTAGGTATATCTTGCTCTTCTGGTTATTGTTTTGGTTCCTGGCATTGCAGCTGGGTAGAACTGTCGATTGCTTTTCTCCCCTTTGGAAGATTGCGTAGCTCCTCATACTATGAGAGCTGGTACTTAGGGAGGAGGCTTCCAGATTATATTCAGCTCTGTTCCTCCAAATGCTGTGCCTGAAGTATTCAGTGTCTTCAGCAATAGAGACTTCCCTTCAATTTCTGGGAGGAAACCAAGGGCATCAGCAACAACTGATAATTGCTTTTAGGGTCTCTTGAACTCCTCTGACCAACAGCTAGAAATGAGGGCTCCCATGCCTAAGTACTGGGATTTCTCTTAGTCTATGGCTTTAGGGGGGAGCATTGTCAGCCTAAGTAGAGAACTTCATTAAAATTGTGTGTGTGTCCATACATACATACATCATATAATTTTAAGTAAATATGAAATAATGCATCTGTATGGCCTTTCCAGTATCTGTAGTGTCATTTACCCTTCTCCCTCTATGTTGCCTTCTTTCTACCCTCCTGGTTACCATCTCCCCCTCCTTCTTTTTTTCCCTTTCCCCCTTCATAGCATCTGTGTTCTGCTGTCCCCTCTACTGAGCCCCACACCACATTCCTAGTCCCTCTTTACTGTCTTGGTATCTGTGGTTACTCCAACCTATATACTCAGATTTAAAGATTCTGAACTAAAATCCACAAATAAGAGAAAACATGCAACATTTGTCTTTACAGGTTTCTTTTTATTTGTGTGATATTTTCTAATTCTATCCATTGTCCTACAAATTTCATTTTTTCTGTACAACTGAATAGAACTATATTATGTATATGAGCTACATTGTCATTCTGCATTGATCAGTTGAGGACATTTAGCTTGTTTCCACTGTTAGGAATAAAGCGTAATGGGTTGGGACCACAGGTGGCAGGTTCAAATCTGATATCCTACAACTAAAAAAATAATCATTTCACATTTTGGTGACCATTTTCTTTTACACTCTTCCCCTTTTCACCCTGATATCTTTACATAAAGTAATATTATTTGTAATTTTTGTGGCTTCAAGGTTTTCTCACAGCATCGAATGTTTTGCTAGTAGTACATTGAAGCTGACGTGGTAAATTTTTAATAGTAGCATAATGTGTTGTTGTGAACCATGATGTTATAAATTGTTCTTTATCTTGTGGGTTAACTATTTTTAATTCTTTTGCTGTTATAAATAGAAAATAACTGGATAGAAGTTCAATGAAAAGGATAGAATCCAGTACTAAATTAGTGCAAATTTAAGTGATTAAATAGTTTATGGTAAGGTGAAAATCTTTTCAGTAATTAATATTACCTAATTCCTTTTTGGCTGTTATTGTTTTGTTTTTGCAATAAGCTTTTATTCTGTAGGATGACCAGAAAATCAATATATAATTTAGGTGTTGACCTCTTAACAGTCCTGTCAGGCTGACTTAATTATTTCCTTCTTGGGAAAGATGTGCATGACATGCTTTGTGGAAGACGAGTTTTTCAAGCAGTATGTGTGATAATTCCATATCAGATATAATGACTTTGGGAACAATTAGGGAGCATATTGGTAAGTTAGTAATAGTGTAGTGGATTTTCCCACCCTGCCTTTGGTAATTACCTAGATTGTTCACATACTTGAGCAGAATTTGTGCTAAAATTAGGAATGCTGATTTGAACTCTCATGTTTTTGAACATAGGCTATTGTTTCCTGTTTGTGTTACATAATTTTTACATCAACTTGACACAAAGTAGGGTCATCTGGGAAGAAGGAATCATAATTGAAAAAATGCCTCTGTAAGTTTGGCCCATAGGCAAGACTGTTGCCTTGATTGATAATTGATGTAGCAAGTTGTTTCTTGATTGATAATTGATGTAGGAAAGTCCAGTTCATTGTGGGCAGTGCCACCATTGGCCAGGTGGTCCTGGGGTGTATAAGAAGACAGAGCAAGGAAACAGAGTAAAAGAAACCAGTAAGCAGCGCTCCTCCATGGCCTCTGATTGGCTTCTGCCTCCAGGTTACTGTTCCATTTGAGTTCCTGCCCCGACTTCCTCAGTGATGAACTTGTGATGTGAAAGTATAAGCTGAAAGAAACTCTTTCATCCCTAAATTGTTTTTTGTCATGATGTTTATCACAGCAGTAGAAGTCCTGACTATGACAACAGTGATCTCTTTGCTTCCTGCACTTAGTTTTAATATCTCTTATAGCTGGGTCTTAGAAATTCCTGAAATGGGGTCGATGGCTTAGTGGATAAAGACACTTGCCACGAAGCCTGATGACTTAAGTTCAGTAACTGGGATCCACGTGGTGGGACTTCCATAGTCTATCTTCCTACCTACCTACCTACCTACCTACCCACACACACACACACACATACACACATACACACAGAATAATATATGTACCTACAAACAAATAAATAAATGTAACTAAGAGAAAAATGCCTTTTTCTGATCATCTCTCCTTTTCCTTGGTCTCTTTTGATCCTTTTTCTTAGAAAAAAATGCATCACATACAATGTAGCCTTAGTTAAGAAACAGTCTTTTTTGAGTAATAGCAGTCAAATGTAATTATTATATATGTATTGATTTTTTTGAGACAAGGTTTCTTCGTATACCTTTGGAGCCTATCCTGGCACTTGCTTTGTAGACCAGGCTGGCCTTGAACTCACAGAGATCTGCCTGCCTCTGCCTCGCAAGTGCTGGGATCAAAGGCATGCGCCACCACCGCCCTGCTTTATAATAGTATATTATTTGTCATTTCATTTAAGTCCTTTGGTTATTAAATGTTTCTAAAAAGCAAATGTCATACAATTACAGATTTCATTTACTGTGGCAGAAGATGCAGAGCTGCATAAGAGTCAGCTTCGGTACTTTATGGAGCAGTTCTATAAAATCATCAGAAATGCAGATTCGAACAACAAGGAGTTATCCATTGCTATTCGTGGATATGGACTATTTGCGGGAGTATGATTCATTAGTTTACTATATCTCATGTTTTTGGTTTATTGATTTATAGGAATATAACACTGCATTTTTAAAAACAGCCTCGCCTGTTGTGCTTGTGTTGATATTATTGGTACTTGTTCTACTAACGGTTCAATTTTCAGTGTTTACTATGTACTGCAATACATGCATTATCTCAGATCCCCATAGTTCATTGACAAGATGAGTTATTAGTCTATTTTCTACAAGAAAAAACCAAGACCAAGAAAAGTCAGCTAATTTGTCAAAAGCTACCCTGGATTGCTAGAAAAAAGACAGAAATCTTACCTAGGGTTGATACATGCCTATAATCCCAGTATAGGAAGCAGGCAGGAGAATTAAGTGTGGCCAGCCTGAGCTATATGGAGTTCTAAGGCAGCCTAGGCCATCTAAACACGATTAGGAGATTGTTAACAACCAAGAAGTACAAACACTGCCAAAGAAACAAACAAAACTCCACATAAATTCAGTTCTGGAGGCAAGAAAATAGTTAACAGCCTACAAACAAACAAACAAAACCCCACATAAATTCAGTTCTGAAGGCTAGAAGCAACACATTTCATTTTGTACTCTGTAGCCCCCTACTGATACAGTAAAACTATAGTTGTTTTCACTTAAAGTTTTAGGCAGATGCTCTCAGGACAGAAAGACATATTTAAGAAGACTAGCTGGATTCCTGCCTATCATCTAGGCTTCAGGAAGGTAAACAGGAATTGCTATAGATTGAGGGCAGCCTGTTACTAAATTCAAGGCTAGCATAGGCCTTGTCCACCCAGCCCCCGAACCACCACCCCAAAAAGATGCTATGAATAACTCTAGTTATTTCTTAGTGGATTTCTGTGATAATTTTGATAATCTGCTTCTAAGAAAATTAATTTCCTGTCTCTTCTTACAGTTTTATCCATCAGCATCTTCCTTATTCTCTTTCCCCTCACTACCTGTCTTCATTCTCTTTTATTCTTCATCTCCATTTATTTCTGTTTGCAGCTCTAACTAATCCAGAGATCAAATAAGCAGTATGTAAGAAGTCTCCTGCTGGAGGGCCAGTGCATGGTGCAACCGGCCTTTTAAACAGCCTAAAACAGAGTTAACAACATATAGAAGTAACTGTTTAGGATGTTAATATACATTATTATGAAAAGCATAAGATACAATATTTTATGTATAGTAAGATAAAAAAGTAATTAGCTTGCTAATATGAAGCAGTTTATAATCATGTGTCCTTACATGACATTTTAAGTGACTCTGATACGATTTCTGTTTTGCCTTTCCTAAAGCCTTGCAAAGCAATAAATGCAAAAGATGTTGACTTCATGTATGTCGAGCTCATTCAGCGCTGTAAGCAGATGTTCCTCACCCAGACAGAAGCTACTGAGGATCATGTTTACCAGATGCCAAGTTTCCTGCAGTCTATTGCAAGTGTTCTGCTTTACCTCGACACAGTAAGTGAAATGGTTACACTGAGCATGGCTGTAAGTACTTAATTTCATCTCCATAAGTAATCTCTGTTGTTATTAATGAAAAGCACATGATTTCTTCATTAAATTATCAATTGTGAACCTTGATAACAATATAACATAAATGGCTAATTCACCAGAAACTTGCTTGGAGATACTAATTTCAATTTTTTGAAACAACAAAATGTAGCAACAAATATCTAACGAGCACCTATTGTGACTACTAGCTCTTGAAACCAACAGCATTGCTTATGTCTGATCAGCTAGCCAAAACGTATTAGTATTTCTTCTGACAATCACAGAAAACTCAAAGGACAGGTAAGCAACTACTAGTGAAAGTTGTGTTTGCAGGCTAACACCATAGTTACTGTCTTAGAACCTCCTAGGTAGCTGGAAGGAAGGTATGGGAAGAAGTGAGGCTTCTGTAACTGTCAAGGGTTGTTACCCTCACTTCTGGCCCTATATTGGCTCCAAGATTGAAAAGTTACCCAAAAGCTTAGGTGAGGCAGTAAAGGAGGCAGCCCTTTAAGGAATCATAACTGGTGGATCCAGATTGTAGCACTCGTGGGCATCGGTAACTAGGCGGGTGTCTTGACTTTCAGATTGTTTAGCCAGGTTTGGCATGTCACAATTCTTAGCCAGGTACATTCCAACTATGTAGCACAAAGTAAACCCAGGAACTGTAGCATGATGTGGGTCAGGGAGGTAAAGACGAGGTGACAGACACTTGAAGTCCTCTACTGCTCTCTGGGCCTTCTCATCTACTGAAGAACAGAACCCCTCCACAAGGAATTTTGAGTCATGTGTTGGTTCATTTAGTGCAGGTGTCCCTGTGATCCCCATGACATTTTGTTTAGTATTTGTGTCAATAGATTTGTTGTTGTTACCTAAAGCAGGGTGACTAAAACTGTTACCACTCGTTTTGATGTAATCCTGTGTATGTTAAATAGTTCTACAAATCAAACACTTTCTGATAATAAACGTAACTAAATTTATCCTGAAACAATTCTTTGGTTTCTGTTTAATTTTATCATTTATTAAAGATTAAAAAAATTTGCATATTAATGTGCTGGATTGCTTGTTTATTTTTACATAAAGATTTAAATTCTGGGGCTGGAGAGATGGCTCAGAGGTTAAGAGCACTGACTGTTCTTCCAGAGGTCCTGAGTTCAATTCCCAGCAACCATATGGTGGCTCACAACCATCTGTTAGGAGATCTGGTGCCCTCTTCTGGTGTGCAGATATACATGGAAGCAAAATGTTATATACATAATAAATAAAATTAAAAAAAAAAAGATTTAAATCCTGGTTAGCTATTTGCTGATATAGGGAGTCCAGTATTTTCAGTATTGTTTGGAGTTGGTAAGTGATTCTACAACTACCAGTGCTGAGAATGCTTCTTGGCATAAATATGTAGCCCCAGATAGCAGAAGTGTGTTTAAGGCCATTTCAGAACTGGAACTATTATCCTAGTCCCAAGCCACGGTTCATTTAATGGTTTTTTTCTTTACTTGACTTTAAATCAGAAATCCAAGCAGAAGTTTTGTTGTTTTCTTTTTTTTAAAGATTTTATTTATTTTAATGTTTAGACATACAAGTGTTTTGCCTGCAGATATAAATATGTACCACACGTCTGCCTGCAGTCCAGGGAGGCCAGAAGAATATACCAAATCCCCTGAGTCCCCTAAAATGATAGACAGTTATGAGCTACTATGTGGGCCCTGGGAACCAAACCCTCTGTAAGAGCAACAAGTGCTTCCAACTGCTGAGCCATGTCTCCAGCTTCAGACAGCAGCCTTATACAGTATCATTTAAAGATACAGTAATTTACTACTTACATGCTAAGAAATGATAGAAAAATATCAAAGAAATTTATAATTAGCCATTGTTTTAAAGAGCATTTAATGTTTTGACAGCATTTCAAATAAAAAGACATTAGTTCATAACACAGTTTTAAATTTGATCTAAAGTGTTTTAGGTCATGCATATTGGCATTGCATAGCATGATGCAGAGTGTATGTTCAGAACCTAGGGAGTGGTAAAGTCATATGTTACAACATAGGCAAGCACCTCTAGAAACACCTCAGATATCTTTCTTAATTTTGTTAAAAAAATTGTTTGTGTATAGGTGTTTTGATGCATGTGTGTCTGAGCACTGTATTCGTGTCTTGTGCACTCAAAGGCCAGAAGGGGATATTAGATCCCTTGGACTTGGAGCTAACAGGCAGTTGTAAGCTGCCATGTGGGTGCTGGGAATGGCTCTCACTCAGGAAGAGCACCAGTGTTCTTCAGCTCTGAGACATCTCTCCAGTCCCATACATCAGGTTCTTTAAATGTTTTGTTTTTTAAAAATTAGCTTTGAATCTGGATATTTGGAAATGTTTTACTATTCTAATATATCTTGTGATGTATCAGATTCTGGTATACCTCCATAGTTGAGTGAATGATCCTATACTGGATGATAACACACAATTTAAGAAGCTAGAGTCGCATTCTGTGGGTCTGAACTCAGGTCTTCATGCACTTTATTGACTGAGCCATCTTCCCAGCTCCATACATTAGACATTTATGGATAATAATAATAATTAAAAAAATAAATAAAAGAAGCTGGAGTCTAGAGCAGGAAAAGTAGGTGTTATCTTTTCTATCTCCAGAAGATTCTGATTGCCACTTAGGATAGAATTGTGCTGTAAATACCACTAAGACAGTTTATTGTGATTTTTTTTTGGCAGCTGCAATAAGAAATGCTAAGTTTGATAGCTAAGATTACAAGTCAGTTTTCATTTACCTGGATTACTTCAGTTCTAATAAATTTGAGTGTGTGTGTATGTATATATATAATTCTTATATTTATACATTTTTCTTACATTTATATATTGTTCTTATATTTATTCCCCATTCTAATTTTGAATTTGTTCTCCATTTCTGTTAGGTTCCCGAGGTACATACTCCAGTTCTGGAACATCTCATGGTCGTACAGATAGACAGCTTCCCTCAGTACAGTCCCAAAATGCAGTTGATGTGTTGTAAAGCAATAGTAAAAGTTTTCCTAGCCTTAGCAGAAAAAGGACCAGTTCACTGGAATTTCATTAGTACTGTGGGTAAGCTTTCCATTTATTTATTTGTTTATTTGGTTTTTTGAGACAGGGTTTCATGTGTAACAGTTCTGGCTATCCTGGAACTTGCTTTGTAGACCAGGCTGGCCTTGAACTCACCTAGATTCACCTGCCTCTGCCTCCCAAGTGCTAGGATTAAAGTCGTGAGGCACCACCACCCAACCTTATTTCGTTCTAATTGTGATGTGTAACATTTAACATGTTATTTGATATATTTAAAGAAAATCTGGTTCCCAATTTTTTGTGTACTTAGTACTTTTTAAAGAACTTTTCTTCGTTTTGATGAATCAAAATATTTTTCCTTATTAGAATTTGGAGTAAGTGGTACCTATTATTTCTTCTTCAACAGAATCTTCATTTATTTTTTGGCAATTTCAAGCATGTAAACAATCTTGATCATACACAAGTTAGTTATTGTTGTCTTAATTATTGTTCTGTTGCTGTGAAGAAACACCATGGCCAAGACTGCCTATCCAAGAGAGCATTTATTTGGGGGCTTACTCACAGTTTCAGAGAGTTAGTCCATGATTATCATGGCAGTAGGTAAGCAGGCAGGAATGGTGCTGAAGCAGTATGTAAGAGCTCACTCGTGATCCACGAGTTTAGTCAGAGAGGGACACGGCATGGCAAGTGTTTTTGAAATCTCAGAGAGCACCTCCAATGACACACTTTCTCCAATCCTTCCCACATAGTTTCACTAACTGGGGACCAAGCATTCAAACATGAGTGAGACTCTGGGTACCATTCTCATTCAAACCACCATAGCCCGCAACTCACTCCCCTTCTCCCTATGAACCCTCAGTTCCTTTCCCACTACTTGCGTGTTCTCTCTTTGTTTTGTTGTTGATAGCCCACTGGATCCAATTAGTGCAGCCTGTTGCAATGCTGACTAACTTTTGTTGACTTGATTTTATGCAGATAGTCATAGCTGCAGTGAGTTTATAGATACAGTGCCATGTCATAGCATTCCTCCACATCCTCTAGCCCTTACATTCATTTTACCCTTTATCTAAGATATTCCTTAAGGCTTGGGGTAGCGATGGTGATGATAGAGATGTCCCATTTAAGGCCAAACACTTAATAGTCATTAATTATCAGCACCTTGAGTGGTTATTTAGTCTCTGCATTAACAGATTCCAAACAGAAATTAAGAGGCAAAATAATGATTGTTGTTTTTATTGAGTAATTGTGTTTCTCACTGCTTCCTTCATTATTCTTTCATTTTCTTCATTTTTAGTGCATCAAGGTTTAATTAGAATATGTTCTAAACCAGTGGTCCTTCAAAAGGTAAATTCTGAATTTAAAGTATCAAAAACTTAATTTATCATTAGATGTTAGAAACAGTGTTTTAGCTCATAAATGTATAAAAACTTTTTTTGTTTGTTTGTTTTAACCCCCACTACCCCTTTCATAAGACAGTCTGTCATTATCCTACGTTTTAAACTTTAAAGCTTTAAACTTGGTATGTAGCCAAGGATCACTTTGAACTCCCAGTATTCCTTCCTGTAATTTATAAGAGCTAGGATTACAGGTGTGCACCAGTGTGCCATATTTATGTGGTGCTGGGGATTGAACCTAGGGTTTTGTGCATACTAGGCAAGCAATCTGCCAAGCAAGCCACATTTCCAGCCCATCCATGTCTTACATTTTGAAATTTCTTGTATAATACCAGCCTTTGTTAGATTAATATACTTTTTTTTTGGTTTTTTGTTTTTCAAGACAGGGTTTCTCTGTGTAGCTTTGGAGCCTATCCTGGCACTCGCTCTGGAGAACAGGCTGGCCTCGAACTCACTGAGATCCGCCTGCCTCTGCCTCCTGAGTGCTGGGATTAAAGGCGTGTACCACCAATGCCTGGCTTAGATTAATATACTTTTAAGAAATAAAATTATGTTACATACACTTAGCAATTTTTCTTTCAGAGTGTGTGTGTGTGTGTGTGTGTGTGTGTGTGTGTGTGTGTGTGTGTGTGTATGTGTGTGTGTGTGTGTGTGTTTGTGTGTCTTTGTGTATGTGCTTGCTTGTAGAGGTCAGAAGGAACACTCAGGATTTAGTTCTTTTCTTCCACCATGTGGGTTTCAGGAATCAAACTCAGGTCATCAGGCTTGATAGCAAATGCCTTTACCTGCTGAGGCTTCTTTTGTTTCTGCTACCTACATCTGTATAAAGAAAGAACTGTTGTCTCTCTTATAATATGGGAAAAAATTTAAAGTGTGTAGAAGAGGAACATGAATGGAATGAAAGATTGGATCACATAAGAAGAGGGATGCTTTATAATGGATTTGGTAGATGTGTTAAAAAATATTCATTGGCTACAGTCACTGACGTAACCTTTTCAGTCTTCTTTTATTCTCTTGTCTTACTTTCTTCAGTTTATTGCAGAGGTTATATTGGTTGCTATTTTAGTTTAGAAAATTCTGTTAAGTCATTATGTTCTGGCAGCGGCTGTCTCATATGTCCACCAATCAATTATGGGATATTGTCTTCCTTTCCAGGATGTTGAGTCCAAGTCTGATAACCAGTGGGCCTCAGGGGAAGTTAGAACGGGCAAGTGGAAAGTGCCTACATACAAAGATTATGTGGATCTTTTTCGGCATCTTTTAAGCTGTGACCAGATGATGGTAAAAATTTTAAATATGTCTATTTTCATGCCCTTTCTTATTTGGGGAGCTTGCTGCACACTAGTATAGTAGTCAGAGAACAAATTTTAAGAGTCAATTTTGTCCTTTCACCAAGTGGTTCCTAGAGATCAAACTCAGGTTGTAAGGATTGGGGACAAATGCTTTTATTTACCTAGCCATCTGTCTAACCTGTTTTTTTTTTTTTTTTTTTTTTTTTTTTCTGGAAGAGGGTCTTATGTGGCTCAAGCTTTGTATGTAACTAAGAATCTATTGCTTTCAACTCCAACCAAATTTATAATTTGAAAACTATAAAAGTACTCTATTTCTCTATTAAAAAACTCCACTAGAACAATACAAACCAAAACCAGCAGACAAGATATTATGTCTCAGAAACACAAAACAAAATGTCTCCATAGTTATAGAGGTGTCTTTGTCAGGGTTTCTTATGCTGTGATAAAATACTGTGGCCAAAAGCAACTAGGGGAAGGGAAGGGCTTATTTAATGTGACATTTCAATATCATGGTCCATCTCTGAGGGAAGTCAGGACAGGGGCATGGAGGCAGGAAGAGAAGCAGAGGTAATGGAGGCTGCTTACTGGCTTGCTCCTCATGGCTTGCTCAGCCTTCTTTTTTATATCATACTGATCCAGTTACCCAGGGGTGGCGCTACCCACAGTTATTTGAGCCCTCCCACCATATCAATTAACAATCAAGAAAATTCCCTACAGATGGGCCTGCAGGACAGTCTTTTGGAGGCATTTCCTCAATTATGCTTCCTTCTTCCCAGATGACACTAGCTTGTGTCTATAAAAACTAGTAAGAACGGGTATAAGACATTTATTTCAGAATTTTACTTTCTAAAGATCTTAAAGCATAATTAAAATAGTGTAAGTCAAAGCAGTTAAAAGTAAAACCAGAAATAAGTAAAATGAGGGCTAGTGATATCACTCAGTAGTAGAGCATTTCTGTAACATGAAAACAAAATCCTGAGTTATTTCTTCAGCGTTGCAAAAGCAAATTAATTTTTAAAAATCTTCTCATAGCAGGATGATTAGTCTGCTCCTCCTGCTTTAGCTATTTCTCTCTCAGTCTTTCTCTTCTCTGTGCTCCCTCACCCAGTCTTCCCGGGAATTAAACCCAGGGCCTTGAGTGTGCTAAGCACATTCTTTACTGTTCTCTTTGCTGAGTAGATAAATCCAGTTTGATTAATAGTTCTGAGAGGTTGGTGTGTATTAGTTATTTACTCTACATATTAGAATGATTCCTCTTGCTTAATACATTGGTAGATGACAATTTTTTTAGTTTCTAGTGGCTAGTATTTTAATAGATACTTCCACAAAACACTAATAGTCTAGGATAAGAAATTTTTCACGCTGGGCAATGGTGGCACACGTCTTTAGTCCCAGCACTTGGGAGGCAGAGGCAGGCAGATCTCTGTGAGTTCGAGACCAGCATGGTCAACAAGAGCTAGTTCCAGGACAGCCTCCAAACCTCCAAAGCCACAGAGAAACCCTGTCTTGAAAAACCAAAAAAAAAAAAGAAGAAAAAGAAAATTTTCACAATAGGTGATTTTTGTCCTATCAAATGTCATGTTTTCTTAGTTTTTTTTTTTATTTTTTATTTTTGGGTTTCAGTAGTATGTCAGGTAGATGGATGTAGTAGTGACATACAGCTTGGATGTGAAATAATCTCAGCATTTCGGATGTGGTTGCCCGTGGCTCAGAAGGTGGATGCCTGCCTGTGCTATATGATATCCTGTCAAAACAGAGGAGTATATAGGGGCTGGAATGTGAGTTGGTGGAACAACACCTGCTTAGGATTTTATGAGATTTAGTTCCCAGGACCTAAGATGGAGGGAGGGAAGGAGAGATTGAGAGAGAGAGAGCAAACTGTTATATTAATGGTGTGCTTATTGGTAGACACACAAACTGATTGAGGTAAATGCTCTGACAAGGTTGACCTGCATCCTCTCATTTACTTTCATGTATAGAGTATTTGTAACTTAACCAGGTAAATCTTGCCATTTTATTAAAATGTCATAATAGTTTGAAAAGATAATTAAGTTTTGAAGTTTTAAAGCTAGTTAAATTAGTTACAGTTTATATATCACTGTTTCCATCATAATACCTGTGAAAGTATACAATATAATGCATTTAAAATATACTATTTAAAGTTTTTGAACTCTTTAAATTTTTCTTTATTTACAGGATTTTATTTTAGCAGATGAAACATTTCTCTTTGTGAATTCCTCCCTCCAAAGTCTGAATCATTTACTCTATGATGAATTTATAAGATCTGTTTTGAAGATTGTGGGAAAATTGGATCTTACACTGGAGAAACAGACTGTTGAAGAGCATGAGGTTAGAAATTCTTTTCAAAAATAATTTTGCATCATTTTAATACCACTCTTTGCATGCTCAGGACATCTTCAAGGGAGAAAGGAAACTGGGTTTCTTTGCAGTGATTATGTGCCATAGTTGCTTTTCTGTTGCATATTACCCAATGTATAGAATATGTTATCAGTAGATTATTCACAAAGTAGTTTATATGCTTAGTATGTTAAAACATGTTTACTCAGGTGTAGTACCACTTGCCTTTTAACAACATTTGAGAAACTAATGCAGGTAGATAATGAGTTCAAGGCAAGCCTGGGTTACCAAGTGAACCTATGTGTGACTGGCACTCATGTTAGGTGGCTCACAACTGCCTATAACTCCACCTCCAGGGAATCCAGCATCCTCTTTTGGCCCCTACACACACCCATACTCATGTGATATATACAGAAGTCTGTGCGCGCGTGTGTGTGTGTGTGTGTGCGCGCGCACACACACACAGTAAAAATAAATCTTAATTGAAAAAATGAGACCGTTCAACTAGGCTGGATTGGACATGGTGCCTCACTCTTGTAATTCTGGCACTGTGAAAAGTAAATTAGTAAGAATTCAAAACTACATCCTGGGCTACATAGCGAGTAGACATACCAGACATCTATGGTTAGCTAGTGGCAAGTTTCTACCCAGCTACATCACTTCCTGTCTAGCCAATCAGCCAGTCAGTGTTTTATTCATAACTAATAAGAGAAACATATATACAAAAGGATAACCCATCATATTACACTCCCCTTATGTTGGCTATATATTGGTTTCCAACACTTGGGAGACAGAAACAGTATGATTGCTATGAGTTCAAGGGTAGCCTAGGTTGCAGATTAAACCCTGTCTCAAAAAGTTTTTAAGTTGAAAAAACAATACTCTTCCCTACCTTATGTTTTATATTTTTCCCATTCTTTCTTGTGAGGCTTTTGGTTTGCTGCTTCTGTAATTCCCATTATTTGTAAAATGTAATCTCTTGAGGACTCAGTTATGTCTTTCTCACTTGTGCATTCTTTCCTTATAAATAAATCAGTTGTATATGACAGTTTCATTGAAAAGTTATTCGTTGAATGATGTATTAAGTGGAACAATTATTTTTTGGGATAATTTTTCAGGATGGAAGCACTACTGGTGGTTGGGTGATACCAACTTCAGATCCAGCTGGTAATTTGCACCCTGCTAAACCAAAAGATTTTTCAGCCTTCATTAACCTGGTGGAGTTTTGCAGGTATTTTGTAGAATTTTAATTTTTTTTTTTTAACATTTTATTTATTTATTATGTATACAGTCTTCTGCCTACATGCCAGCAGAGGGCACCAGATCTCATTCAAGGTGGTTGTGAGCTAGCATGTGATTGCCAGGAATTGAACTCAGGACCTCTACAAGAACAGTCAGTGCTCTTAACTGCTGATCCATCTCTCCAGCCCCATAGAATTTTAATTATTTAAGAGTAAAAACCCATCAGTTTATTATCTCTAACAGAAGAGATCCCTTATATAAATGTAAGTGTTGGAATAATCTAAAATTTTTTCTATAGACCTTTAAAATTTTTTTAGCAGTTTAGTCTTAGCTTTTTGTTTTCTGAAGAGTTAGAAGACCTCAGGCCAGAAAAAAGTAGCATACATACCCTTAAAGATGTTAAAATGTTTAAAAGTGTTATAAATGGAATTGTCCATCATTTTAATGTCTCATAATCTTAAAGCTCAATAATAATTAATAGGATGAAAATTTCTTCCTTAAATATCTTGTTTTTATAGGGAGATTCTTCCTAAGAAACAAATAAGATTTTTTGAGCCATGGGTGTACTCATTTGCATATGAGTTGATTTTACAGTCTACACGGTTGCCACTCATCAGTGGTTTCTACAAATTACTTTCTATTGCAGTGAAAAATGCCAGGAAAATAAAATATTTTGAGGTAAGTGTTTCTTAGGGACCCGAATAATTCTTGTGATTTTTTTTAAAACCTCTTGTGCTTACAGGGTGCTTATAAAATGTGTGCTATGGCATATGTAGTTTTAAAATCTAATTTTAAAAAGATGATATGTGAATGTCAATTAGAAGACTCTTAAAAATTTAGTAGCATTTTCTACTCTGATTTGTTTTTTTTGGGGGTGTGGTTTATTTACTTGTTTATTTACTTATTTTCAAGACAGGGTTTCTCTTTATTAACAGCCCTGATTGTCTTGGACTTTTTTGTAGACCAGGCAGGCCTTGAACTCGCAGAGATCTGCCTACCTCTGCCTCCCAAGTGCTCAACTTCTACTATGATTTTTAAGCACCTTTATAAGAGTCTTCTAATTCAAAGTAATCCTGTCACCAAAGTATTGCTCTAGTGGTATCAGGTTTTCTCAAGACTTAGCTGATCAGAAGCCCTTCAGGCTGCAAACATGTGTTATAAACTCTGTGATTCACTTGGTGCCATGAAATTTGGGGATGACTTGGGTTGTACAGCTGAGGTTCCTGTTGGTCACATAGAAGCCTGGGGTGTAGCCAACATGTGTTTTTGCTGGAAGATGAAGAAGGGATGGAGTTAGCCATTGCCTATGGCTGTTGGACAGTCTTCAACCTTCTCCCCTGCTTTGTTTCTATTGGGCATCTTTCGGGAGGAACTGAGTCTTCCTCTCCTCCAAATTAGACGGTGGGAACATCAAATGGATTCATCCTCTGGGCAAAGATTGAGAACTGGCAGGATAAAGGTGTAGGAAGTGCTTGGTTCTTGCTTGGCATACTAATTTGCTACTTTATTTGACAGGGAGTTAGCCCAAAGAGTCTGAAGCATTCTCCTGAAGATCCTGAAAAGTATTCTTGCTTTGCTTTATTTGCAAAATTTGGCAAAGAGGTAATATTTAAGTAGTCTGTCTTAATGTATTTCAGCATATTCTTAAGTCAGTGTATAGTGAAAAAATCCTAATAATCACCAATGACATAGTTATTTATAATATTTTTCTTTTGAGTTTGTTTGCTTGCTTGCTTGTTTGAGACAGGGTCTCTTTTTGCAACCTTAGCTGGCCTGGAATTTACTATGTAGACCAGGCTATCCTAGAATTCATAGATGTCTGTTTGTCTCTGCCTCTTGAATGCTAGGATCAAAGGTGAGTGCCATCAGGACAGCTTTTTTTTTTCCCTTCTTCTTTTGATAGGATACATTTATGTGTGTTTATGGGTGATTGTGTGTCATGGTGCACTTATGAATGTTAGATGATAAATTGCAGGAGTTAGTTCTCTCCTTTCACCCTGTGGATTACAACTCAGGTCATCGTCGGTAGCAAGCACCCTTACCAACTGACCCATCTCATTGCCCTTGAAAATTGGTTTCTTAAATTCAAATTGGGAGTGAAATTTTGTTTATATGCTTGATTGATGGATTTTGGGAATTCATTTTTGTTGTTGTTGGTTTGGTTTTGCTTTTTATGTTTATTTATTATCTCTGTGTGTGACATGTGTGGAGGTCAGAGAACAACCTGCAGAAGCCCACTTTCTTCCACCCTATGTGTACTGAGCGTCAAACTTGCATTGTCAGACTTGATGGCAAGTATTTTTACTTAGTGAGGAATCCTCCTGGCCCTGGTTACTTTTTGTGACAGGATCTTGAAATGTAGCCAAGGCTGTCCTTGAACTTGTGTTCCTCTCTCCTCAGCTAGGCAAGTGTTGGGATGGCAGGTTTTTCTTGGTAGTAAGGCCTTTTAGAAACTTGCATAAGGAATCATTGCTTCAGAAGTCTCTTAAGGGGGCTGGAGAGATGGCTCAGCATTGGCTGTTCTTCTAGAGGACCTGGGTTCAATTCCTGGCACCCAAAGGCAGCTCACAATTGTCTGTAACTTCAGTTCCAGAGTACCCGAGACCCTCACACAGATACACATGCAGGCAAAAACCAATGCAACACATAAATAAAAAACCTTAAGTGGGGGGGACTCTTGAATTTTTGGAAAATATTTCAGCTGAGTGATAACAACTCAAATATAATTGTTATTGTCCTATATTAATAAATAATTGTTTATAATAATGGGTTTCACTGCAATCTTTTTGTATCTATCTATAATGTACATTGATCATACCTCACCCCTTTCCTTACCTTTTTATATAAAGGAGAGTAAGTACTTAAATGAACTTTTTTGTTTTGTAGTCATGACAAATGCTGCATGCTTGTTTTTTTACATTTTAGAAAGTGTGAATATTAATTTACTAATTGTAAGCTATATTCAGATACACAACTTGTTTGTTTGTTCTTTCTTGTTAAGGTATCAGTTAAAATGAAGCAATACAAAGATGAACTTTTGGCCTCATGTATAACCTTTGTTCTGTCTTTGCCTCATGACATCATTGAACTTGATGTTAGAACCTATGTTCCTGCATTGCAGGTAGGTACATTTTGTTGAGTATAACCTTACCTTTGTCACCACTTTATTTACCAGAATACTTAGATATACCAAGATTAAAGCAGGGCTCATCCAGCAGCCTCTGTTTGAACACTTCCTAGCTGGGACGCTTTGAGTATCAGAGATAGCTCTGCTCCTCCTTTACAAATTGACCTCAAGATTAGTTCTTGCATGTGCTGAAAGCCTGCAGTAAATCTCCAACCATGGACCACTGTCCCTTGTAGTCCTCTGGTGTTTTGAACTATGTGTACTTACAGCAGTTTTTAGGGGCTAGCAATAGAAACATATCAATTAGAAACTGTAAAATAGAGCTGGAGAGATGGCTAGAGGTTAAGAACATTGTTCTTCCAGAGGTCCTGAGCTCAATTCCTAGCAACCACATAGTGGCTCATAACCATTTATGATGAGATTTGAGCCCTCTTCTGGTATGCAGGCAAAATGCAGATAGAACACTGCATGTATAATAAATAAATCTTTAAAAAAACATAAAATAATTGGCTTTGGTTTCTGTAAGTCTTAAATTCCTGTCTTAATTTTTCCTTGTTTGCATTGGCATACATATAGATGGCTTTCAAGCTGGGTCTGAGCCATATGCCTCTGGCAGAAATAGGTCTTCATGCCCTGGAAGAATGGTCAGTTCACATTGATAAGTCTATAATGCAGCCTTACTACAAAGACATTCTTCCCTGCCTTGATGGATATCTGAAAACTTCAATCTTATCAGGTAAGTTTTATAGAAATTGGGATGAGTATCATAAATAAAATTGTAGTCTGATAATAAAGTTGGACTATTAGTATTTTTTCCAACTTGTAAAGTTTTAACATAGAATATTCAAAATGTGTTTGATTGCTTTTTCTTTTAATTACTTAGATGATTAATTTACTAATATTTTATAAACTGGAAGGTAACTGAAGCTTTTTTTTTGGAGATTATAGCTTAATTACAAGATTTCTTTCTTCCCTCCAAATTCTCCAATATGCCCCTCCCCACTCTCCTTCAAATACATGGCCTGTTTTTTTTTTTTTTCTCTAACTGTTATTGTATGTATATGTATATATGTTTACTTGTATATTCCTAAATATAACCTGTTGTTCATATAATGTTACTTGTATGTATGTTACCATGGCTGACCATTTGGCACTGGACAACTAATTGGTGTGCTATTCCTTGGGAAGATCATCTCTCCCAGCTTTCCTCAGTTGTATGTAGTTCTTTTTATAGGGTTGAGGCCACATGTGTTTTTCTCTGTTCAGTTTGGTGTGTTCATTGGTGTAATCTTTATTCAGCTAATATTAGGCCAGTTATGTTGGTGAAGTCTTTATGGGTGTAGATTCTGATATTGCTAGGACACATGATATCATAGCAAACTCCTTGATCCTCTGGCTGTTACAGTCTTTCTGCCCTCTTTTCCACAGTATTACTTGAACCCTAGGTATGGTAGTGCTTTGTAGATGTATCTACTGGGACTGGGCCCTCAAATTCTGCATTACAATAGGTTGTGGTTTTCTGTAGGAGTCTGTCTGTTGGGAAGGCAAGATTCTTTGATGAAGGTTGAAGATACATTTACTTGTGGGTGTAAGGACAAATGTTTATAGATTGATATTAAGGATTATGCTGGATTAGTAAATTAGTGTTTATAAGATTCTCCTCCAGTAACATTGACTTCACAGGCACTGATTAATTAGCTAGGTGTTATAGTACCAGACATGGTATCCCTTGTGTTGAGAAGGAGGGTCTTAAGTCCAATTAGAATTGGTTACCCCCCCAAGATGTGCATACCAAGGGGTTATCATGTCATGCTGGTTATTGATGTGGTTTGTAATCATCATAGTTGGGGAAGACTGTTGATTGCCTTCTTCCTTTGAAAACCTGGATGGTGCCTTCTGGTACCATGAAAGCTAGTCCTCAGGGAGAGGCTGTTAAGGTCAATTTCAACTCAGGAGTCTCTGGGCCCTGCTTCTGAAGAACATAGTGTGTTTGGCAATAGGGACTTATCTTCTACCTCTATGTGGAGAGTAATCAAGGGGAACAACAACAGACTGTGTGTTTTTGGAGTGTTTGGACAGACTTGACTAACAGTTCAAAAGAGGGCTTCTTGGATCTGGCATTGCGGGTTTTGTTAAGTGGTGTTTGGCTCTTAGAGGGAACATGATCAGTTCAGATGAGAAAAGTTCATTAAAACTATATATGCTCTGGGCAGTGGTGACATACATCTTTAATCCCAGCACTGGGGAGGCAGAAGCAGGCAGATCTCTGTGAGATTGAGGCTAGCCTGGTCTATAGAGTGAGTTCCAGGACAGGCTCCAAAGCTACACAGAGAAATCCTGTCTCAAAAAACCATAAATAAATAACTATAAAAATAAAACAATACATGTATAAAGTACACAGAATTATGTGTATTATAGGTGTTTTTTTTAAAGGTAGTTAATAGTATAATTCTTTGTAGCTTTTTCAGACATCCTTATTTTACCTAACTTCCTTATTCTCTCATATTTACTTCCATCCCCTTTTCCTAAAGAGTCCTGCCTCCTTCCCATTTCCCCTCTCCTATCTCTGTACTTTGCTTTTTTCCTCTTTATTGTTCCCCTGCCTCCCTATTCTGGCAGTGACTCTCCTGGTTTCTGTAGTTATTACAGGCTACCCATACCTGAAGATTTGGAGTTAGGAGCCTCCAATAAGAGAGAATGTGACATTTGCCTTTCTGAGTCCGGTTACCTCACTTAATATGATCTTTTCTAGTTTTGTCTATTTCTCATCAAAATTTGCAATTTTGTTTTTCCTTATAGCCTAATAGTATTTCATTTAAGTACCACATCTTTGTTATGCATTTGTTAGTTGTAGGACATTTAGGTTCTTTCAGTTTCTTAGCTATTGTGAATAGAGAAGTAATGAATATTGTTGAACATGTATCCACAGTGTAGAATGTTAAAGTACTTTGGGCATATGCCTGTCAGGGGCCATGAGAGATACAGCAGGTGTTAACTAGTGTTTAACAGGTGGACCCACCAGATGCATGATTCCTGATGCAGGAGCCCCACTTGGCAATGCTGTGGGGTCACTGGCTATGGAAACCAGTTGCTCCTGTCTGCAATTTCTCTCATGAGTCACTTCCCTAAGAATAGCTTTGGGTGTTCCCAATACTTGTATGTTTATCTCAGGAAAATATTTCATCTGCTGGGCACATGTATCTGTGGGTGGTCTACAAGATGACTTTTCATAATTTTTTTAATTTAATTATATATATTACTGGGGCATGCTTCATAACTGGATCTATTTGTTCCATAAGGACTGTGGACACTTAACAGTCTACCTTGTTCTCTTGCTCAGTCTAACTGCACACAATTAGCTCACTTTTACCTCAGAGCAAGTTCAAACTAGACTAGAGACTTTTTGTAAATAGATCATAAATTTAAACCTTACAGCTATGTACAAGATCAGAGCTGAGATGTCTAACAAGTTTACTAAGAAAAGCCCTGGCAATTCTTCACTTGCCAGTCTAACAATGGATCTGGGTTTCAAAGTTGTCATTGGGCACTGTGCCACCCACCTGTCTGGTCAACGTTTTGCTCCTGTGGCTTTGGATCTTTGTGTTGCCATGGTAAGAGGCTCAGGTCCTTATCGCTTGCTTTAAGAATGTGCCCTTGACCAATGAGAAACACCTCTTGTGATGTCTTTATCATTTCAAGGCTCCTTTAGGAAAAGAGTTCTTTAGGATAGAAGAAGTGTGGAGAAGTTGAAGTAGGACAGGATTATTAGAGTAGAAACAGAACAATAAAGAGCACATGAAATAAAGAACATTGACCCTCAGAGTGTGTGTCAAGTTACTAGTAGAAATCTTTACACCCCCTTCACTCCTGGGAAGATTTCCACTTTAGGAACTCTGGGTAGAAGCTGCAACAGGTCTCTTAGCCCTTACGTATGCCAATGATGATGTAGCTGGGTCATATGGTAAATTTATTTTTAGTTTTTGAGAATTCTCCACACTGATGTCCAAACTAACTGTTCCAATTTGGATTTCCAGCAGCAGAGAATGAGGGTTCCCTTTCCCCCATCCCCTCCATCACTTGCTGTTCATTATTTTGTTGATCTTTGCTATTCTGACTGCAGTAAGATGAAATCTCACAGTTGTTTTAATTTTCATTTCCCTAATTGCTGGATATGATGAATACTTTATTATTATTGTTGTTGTTGTTGTTATTATTATTATTATTATTATTATTATTTATACAGTGTTCTGTCTGAATGCATGCCTACATGCCAGAAAAGGGCACCAGATCTCATTATAGATGGTTGTGAGCCACCATGTGGTTGTTGAGAATTGAACTCAGGACCTCTGAAAGAACAGCCAGTGTTCTAAACCATCTCTCTAGTCCCATGAAAAATTTTTGAGCTACTTTTAGTCATTTCCCCCCCTTTTTGAGAACCCCTATTTAGGCCCATTTTTCAGTGAATTATTTAGTTTTTTGACTTTTTGTCTTCTATCCAAGTACTAACCGGGCCTGCCTCAACTTTGCTTCTGAGATCAGACGAGATTGGTCACATTCCCGATGGTATGGCCATAGATTAGTTTTTTGACTTTTTGTATTTTGAATTCTTTATATATTCTAGATATTAATCCTATGTCATATGTATAGCTGGCCAAGATTCCATTCTGTGGGCTTCCTCTTCACCTAGCTGTTTCTTTAGCTGTGCAGAAGCTATTTAGTTTCATGAAGTCCCACTTGTTAGCCTTAGTTCTTGGGCAAGTGGAGTCCTATTCAGAAAGTTCTTTCCTCCACCTGTAGGGTACTGCCTATGTTTTCTTCTAGCAGTTTCACTGTTTCAGATTACATGTTTATGTTTTTGATCCATTGCAGTTAAGTTTTGGAGCAAGGTGATAGATAGGGGTCTAATTTTACTCTTCTGCGTGTCAAATCCAGGTTTCCAGCATCATATTTTGAAGATGTTTTCTTTCTCCAGAGTATATTTTTGGCATCTTTGTCAAATATCAAGTGGCTGAAGTTATGTGTGTTCGTGTTTGGGTCTTCAGTTTTGTTCCATTGGTCTCGATGTCTGTTTTAGTGCCAATACCATATTGTTTTTATTACTGTGGCTCTGTGATATATCTTAAGATATGGAATTGACTTGTAATCCCTTCAGCATTGCCTCCCCCTCCCCTTCAGGATTGTTGTGGCTATCCAGGGTCTTTTGTGCTTCCATTTGAATTTTAGGATAGGTTTTTCTATTTCCATGAAGAATGAGATGAGAATTTGCAATGGGAATGCTTTTAATTTGTAAATAGCTTTTGATAGAAATCTTTCCACTTACTGTATTTCCATCTCCCTCTAAGTCAGGGAGAGGGTGTTAAAAGCAGCCCCCACTGGCCTCTCCAAGTCCCTTTTATAGAAGGATAAGGTGCTCAAGAGGTGGTGGTGGTGGGGTTTGGCAGCTATCTATTGTTAAAAGTATACAATAAAAGGAGAGGAACAAAGGCAAGGATACTACCAAAGGTAAGGACACACATCAAGTGAATGGGGATTACAGTCAATTTACATCAGACCAGGAACTGATTCTTGATTACAAATAAAAGCCTTAATTAGCAGGGACTTGACATAGGACATATCTCTTAGCTAGTAACAGACAGGAACTGTTTTGACTATAAATAGAACTCTTTACCTGCAAGGTATATTCTTAGTTTCAGTTTCCCATTAACATATGAGGTATATTTTCAGTTTGGGTTTTACAATGATCTCTATAGTATTAATTCATCTGCAATTAGAAATTTCTTTCTGTGGCCTTAATGCTTCAGGTAGCACCGAATTCAAGCAGTGTTGAAAAGGAGTAGGGATAGTGAACATTTCTGTCTCTTGACTTCAGTGGGATTTTGCTTCAAGCTTTTCTCCATTTAGGATAATGTTGGCTGTGGGTTTCTCACATATAGCTTTTGTGTTGAGGTATGTTCCCTCTAACCTTATATTCTCTAAGACTTTACTAATGAAGCTAGGATATTTTTCCTTCCTCAAAGGCCTTTTCTATTGAGATAATCGTGTGATTTAAGCCCATTTGTGTGCTTTATTACGTCTATTGACTTGAGTATGTTGAAGCATCACTACATTTCAGGGATAATGCCAACTTGTTTATAGTGTACAATCTTTTTTTTTTTTAATTAGAAGTTATGTTGTTTATTAGCTTGTTTTCTTAGATTGACCTGGAATTGCTCCATTGCTCTGATTGGCTTTGAGCTCATGATCCTTCTGCCTCAGCCTCCTGGGTGTTGGGATTATAAACATGCACCTATAAACCAATCGGTGTACAATCTTTTTAATGTATGTTATTGATTCATCCAGTTAGTCTGTGTCTTGATTGGAGAATTGAGTCCACTGATATTTTAAGTTACTATTGAAATGTTTGTGATAATTGTGGTCATTGTGTTACAGATTCTTGTGATCTTGTCTTCTTGGTGTAGTTTGTGTTTTAATAATTATGGGCTTTGTATTTCTTTCCACAGTCTGTCTGCCATGCTCATTCCTCTCTTTAGCTCAGTTCCTCTTGTCAATTTGGAATATTGCTTCCTATATATTCCTTAGGTTTGACTTGTTGGATGTAAATCTTTTTTAAGTTGTTTATGCCATGGAAAACTTTTCTTTTTCCTTCAATTATGGCACATAGTTTTGCTGGATGTATGATTTTCAGTTGGCCATCATATTCTTTTTTTTCTTTTTATATTATTAATTAGAGATATTCATTTATTTTGCATCCCTACCATAGTTTCTCCTCCCTCTCTTTCCATTCCCACCCCTCACTGCACCCCCAATCTTCTCCTCTTCTGTTTCTGTTCAGAAAGGGGCAGTCCTCCCATGGGTGCCAGCAAAGCAGCCATCAATGTCTTTTAAGACTTGGAATGCATTGCTCCAGGCTCTTCTGGCTTTCAACGTTTCTATTGAGAAATCAGCTTTTATTCTGATGTGCTTTTCTTTTTATGTGACTTGTGTTTGTTCTCCTGCAGCCTTCAATACGATTTCCCTTTTCTGTATGCTTAGTGTTTTAACTGTGATATGCCCTTGGGATTTTCCTTCCTGAACTTGTCTATTCTGTGTGCTTGTATTTGTATGGGTATGTCTTTTCTCGGTTTGGGGAAGTTTTCTTCTATGATCCTCCTGAAGATCTGCTCTATGCCATTGACCTGGGATTTTTTTCCCCCTCATCTATACCTATAATTTGAAGTTTTCATTTTGTTCCATATTTTTCTTTGTCTCTTTCCTGTGTTCTTAAACCATTTCCATGCCTCTTGTTTATTTGTTCTACAATTGTCTTTGAGACATTCTGTCTTCTGCTGGATCCATTATACTTGTAAGGCTTTCCTTTCGGTTTTTTGTTAGGCTGTGAGGTTTTTCAATTCCATCTTCATTTCAGCTTGAGTACTCGGGAGTGTTTCTATCCCCTGATTGAATTCTATCTTAAGTCTTGGATTATCTTCATCATTTACACTTGTGTTTTCTTGGACTTCACTCCAGGCATTTTTTCTCCTTAAGCTTGTTCTCCTTGATTCCTCTGAGCTGTCTCTGTGTGTCTTTGAATTCTTTGATAAAGTTTATGATTGTTCTTTACATTCTGTGTCTTGGCGTTCATCTAGGTAATTTTCATTGGCAAGCATAAGACTGTTAGATTTGGGAGAGAAGAAACTGGTGTAGTCTTTCATATGGTTGGTATTCTTGAAATAAGATCTGGGCATGTGGACTTCCTTTGTTAGTTCTGGGAAGAGCATATTGGGGACCAGCGCAGAAGAGAAACTGTGCTGTAGGGCAGGTTGGAAGTGGCTTGAGTGGAATGAAGTGAGGTGGACAGAGAGGATGTGCTTCTTGTTCCAAGCCTGGTGTTTGGATTAGATAGGAGTGAGTGCGAAGGGTGGCTGGCCCAAACCTAGAGCTCTTTCACAATGAAGGGCATCAAGGCCAGACTAGGTTGCTGCATTGGTTTTAAGACCCATGCTATTTGAAAGTCAGGGGAACTCACCAGGCTAGACTCTGGAGGAGAATGTGGGAGGTCTGGGTATGTCGTGGGGTTGTGGAAGTGGCACAAAGGGATCTGTTGGTAGGTGCTTCCTGACAGAAGCCTAGAGGTCAGTTGGTGTGCTGGCACAGACTAGGCTGTGGGACTAGGACTAGATCTGCCTGGTTCCTGAAAAATGAGTGTAGTGTGGTATGGATTACTCAGTAGGCTAGACCCTGGAGGAGAACATGGAAAGTTTGGTGGTGGAGGTGGCATAAAGGGACCTATGTGTGGGTGGATGCAGACTTAGCGGTGACTGAGATGAAGGAGGAGGTAGTGGCACAAGGCCAAGACATGGCATATGGGACTCTGTGGAAGACTAGAGGTCATCATTTGGTGGTACTGTTTTAGAGGATTTAGGAGATGCAGCCTTGCTTAAGGAAGGTCTTCCCTGGAGGTTGTCTTTGAAAGTCTATAGCTTTGACCTTTCAGTTTTCTCTCTCTCCTGTATGTCTGTGGCTGAGATGTCATCTCTTAGCTTCCTACCCCTGCCATGCTGCCAAGTTTTCCTGCTATGCTGCACTCTTATCACTCTGGACCCACAGCTCAAATAAACTTTTAAAAGTTGCTTGGTCATGGGGTTTTATCACAGTAACAGGAAAGTAACACAATTAGTCTTTAACTGGCCAGCAACCCTAAATCCAAACTCATTGTTTGCACTCATAAAGACCAGCCTTACTGAGTGGTTTTGTATGTCAACTTGACATAAGCTAGAGTCATCAGAGGAAGGAGCTTCAGCTGAGGAAATGCCTCTTTGAGATTCAGCTGTAAGGCATTTATTTTCCCATTTAGTGATCAGTGGGGGAGGGCCCAGTCCATGATGGGTGGAGCCAACCCTGGGCTGTTGGTTCTGAGCTTAGCAGCAAGGTACTCACAAAGTTTCTCAGTTGTCCATATTTACAGTCTAGAGCATCCTCCCATAAAGTACTGTCGTAAAGCAATGATATAGAAAATGTGTAAGTAGAAAACTTTCCTGAAAAAGCTGCCAACTAAGTTGCCAACGTATTGTCCCACCACCCTTCAATTCTTTGATATACATTTCCTAACTCAAAGTCATTAATGTATTTAACTCTACAAACAAATTCAAATCAGGACATTGACAAGAATGTGATTGGGATTTACTCCTTGGATCCTTTAAGGAGTTGTATTTTTAAAAACATTATTATATATTGGAACTTTAAGCATCACATGTCTGTTTGGGTTTTTCTAATGTTTACTCATGATTACATTCAGGTTAATGAGGTAGTATTCCTCCCTTGAAATCTAGCCTACTCACAAGAATTTTTTCACTTTTCCTTAATGAATTTAAATTTGTTCAAAACAAACAAACAAACAAAAATAGGTGTTTGAGATAACTCAGTGGTTAGTAACCTCCCAGTTTTATGACCCCGAGTTCAATCCACTGCACCCACAAGTTGTCCTTAGACTACCACATACGTGCTGTGGAACATGTGCATGCTGCCACAAAAACCACAGCTCTCATCTTTTTAGTTGTTGTTGTAGTTGTTTTTTTTTGGGGGGGGGTTGGTGAGTGGGACAGGGTTTCTTTGTATAGCTCTGGCTGTCCTGGAACTCACTCTATAGACCTCAGACTCACAGAGATCTGCTGGCTTCTGCATCTGGAGTGCTGGGATTAAAGGTATGCCATCACTGCCCAGCCTTAGCTCTCATCTTGAAGGAAATAAGAGATAGTTTATTCTGGAGCCATTTTGAGTGACCATGGCCTGGGAACACAGCTTTAGGTTCCTCCTAATTCCATGTTGTAATGTGGAAGCAGTTTTACAGTTTTTATAGTTTTATGGAACAGAGAAAGTCACAAATCAAGGCAAACTAAAAATACGTTGGTGGTTAGATCAGACAGCTAGGTTCAGAGAGATGGGAGAAGTGGCCCATAGGCCCCAGATGCTCTCTGATGGCATTCTTACCTTGTGCATTCGAGAAGCAAGTTGCCTACTGAGCCAAAAGTTTTAAAAGGTTTTATTTATTGTCACAAAATGATAGTTCTGAGGTGGGCAAGGAATGGCATTCTGATGGGCCAGGATAAAGTAATTAGCCTCTAGAACTGTAACATTTCAACCTCTCTACAGTGCTGAGATTCTAATCAGCCAATCTGTCTCTGTAGACTGATTCCTTTCAGGAATTTTCATCCACAGTCTCTACCCCCAAGTAAAATAAGTTTTAGAACAAACACTGTAAATACTGTTGTTCCTCATGAAAGCTTCTCCCACAATAGTTCATTCACTCCCAGTTCTCCCTGAATTGTTTTACTGTGATAGTTACAGAATGGTTTCTACTTCCATTACTTCTTTTGTCCAATTTGGCATTTTTCTAGAAGAAATAATTTTCCTTTCCCCTCCTGGTAGGAACATAGGATTCTTATGTTTTCAAGGATTTAATTATGAGGCTTGGATTGTCACAGATCTGGCTGTGTCTCTCCTGTCCCCACAAAGTGGTTCAGGCTCTGCTAAGTACAGGTCTACCCAAGGCCAGTGGAGCTTCTTCTGACAGACACCGGTATTCAGAAGACAGCTAATCTGAATCCTTTTTGTTGAAGAATTTTAAGTTTTGAAATCGTGTTTTAATAACCAGGACTTTAATGTTTCTGCTTCACAATGTAGTGTGAGTGTTGCTTAAATTTTTTTTTTTGTTTACTGCCCATAGATGAAACCAAGAGCCACTGGGAAGTATCAGCACTTTCTCGGGCTGCCCAGAAGGGATTTAACAAAAATGTATTGAAGCATCTGAAAAGGACAACAAATATTTTGCCTGTAAGAAATCCTTCGTCTTTCCTTTACCTTAAGTCACTGCAATTCCCTGCTCCCTAGTACCAACTTCTGTCCTAATTACTGTTCTATTGCTGTCAAGAGACACCATGAACACAGCAACTCTAATAAAAGAAAGCATTTAGTTGGGGCTGGCTCACAGTTTTGGAAGTGAGTCCATTTTCATCATGGTAGTGAAAGTGGCAGCACATAGGCAGAGTGATATTGAAGACATGGCTGAGAATTCCACATCTAGATCAGCAGGCAGCAGGAAGATAGAGACACCCCAAAGCCCACCCCCAGTGATACACTTCCTCCAAGGCCACACCTACTCCAACCAGGCCACACTTCCTAATCCTTCTCAAATAGTGTTATGCCCTGATGACTAAGCATTCAAATATATGAGCTCTTGGGGGCCCTTCTTATTCAAACCACCCACTATTTTTATTTGGTTGGTCTTTGTATGGTGGTGGGTAACAGTTTTTTTTTTTTTTAAGCATTTAGTATTCTTTGTGATGAGACAGGATGCAAACCTACACAGGCCTGTAGAACAACTCTTAGGGGATTCTTTGAATTGTGTATTAAAATCCCATCTTCCTTCATGACCCTAGTTTGCTTTCTGTTGGTGTGATAAAACACAGACCCATCCAACTTGGGACATTATAGAAATCAGGCTCTTGAGAAACCAAGCAGCACTCAGACAGTTGGAGAACTCAGCTGAAATACCTATCCACATAACTGTTTGCTCTGATACAACCCAAGACTACCTCCCCAGGGGTAGCATTACCCACAGTAGACTGGGTCTTCCTACATTCAACATTTAGTCAAGAAAATGCCCCCACAGGTATCCCATAGGCCACTGCCATACAGCTAGTTCCTCAAATGAGGTTCCCTCTTTCCAGGTAATTTAGACTTGGGTATTTGGCCAACCTTTTCCCTCAGCAAATGAAGAAAGCCTGCCACTTCAAGAGAAACATCTCTAACACAACTATTACAATGAGTTTGATAGCTATACTTACATATTTTTCTCATGAAATTTGTGATGATACCAACAAATGTAATTTTAGGCATCTGCAATGAAATGTGTCAACATTTGGGAAATCTGCCTACTATAGTGAACCAGTATTTTCAGATGAGCAATGCATGGTTATAAAAAAAAATCCATTCAAAGTGCAAGATAAATGAACTTAGCATAATAGAGTTTATATAAGAGTTCAATGATTAGGCTTCATACTCTACATTGTATGATATAAAGGATAATCAGTTATCTAAAATGACAACAAAATGCTACTTTTTCTTCTACCTATACCCTGTGAGCTCTGTGATTCCTATGGATAAAACAAAAGCCCTTTGCACTAGTATGAAGCAGGTCCACTCATTGGAGGAGTTTTGTTTTAAAAAACCAATTTTCATAAAGTATGTTGTTTTTAACATAACATTGGGCACTTTTTTTTTGTTTTAAATGGTACCTGTTTTAAAGTTTGAATTTCTAATGCAATATTTAGGAGTGTGACCCATATAAACAAAAGCTCTTTGGGAAACCTTGGTACTCTTTAAGAGTGTAAGGCTATTCCATAAATATTGGAGCTGCTGGCCTTGTGATGAACCTCCACCTGCAAAACTGGAAGACATACTTTTTTTTTTTTTTTATGAATTCTCAGTAACATCAATAGTGTTATCTGGTAGGATTTAATTAACTGTTAGGAGACAGTAACAATAGGTATTTGTAGTTGGTTATTTTTTGTTTTTTGTTTTTTTACTTTTATTCTTTACTCTTTTGGCTCTTCTGCTCTGTTGGGGGCTGCCACCTAGCAACCAATAACTTATACACGGTGTCTTACTCTTTCTTATGAATGCCCAGCCTTAGCTTGGCTTGTTTCTAGCCAGCTTTTCTAAATTTAAATTGTCCCGACTACCTTTTGCTTCTGGGTTTTTTCTTTTTCTTATTTCTATATATCTTGCTTTTACTCTTACTCCATGGCTGGCTGGGTGCTTGGGTGGCTGACCCCTAACAATGTCCTCTATGCTCAGATTTCTCCTCCTATTTATTCTCTCTACCTGTCAGCCCCGCTATCTTTTCTACTGCCTCAATAATGACCATATTAGCTCTTTATTAGACCATCAGGTGTTTTAGACAGGCAAACAGAGCTTTATAGAGTTAAACAAATGCAGTATAAACAAAAACAACACATCTTTACATCATTAAACAAATGTTCCATACCATAAATAAAAGTAACACACCTTAAAATAATATTCTGTAACAGGTATTCTTTCCTCTTCACATTAGCTTTTAAAGTCATTTATCACATAAATGCACATATACATATTTTGTACATATTAATGTGTATATTTTCAGGATGAAGCACTATCCTTAGAAGAAGTAAGAATTAGAGTAGTACAAATTCTGGGATCTCTCGGAGGACAAATAAACAAAAATCTTTTAACAGGTAAGTTTTCCCTTAAATAACTTGTAGATTCTACTTTGTACTTGGAGTTGAGTATGTACCTGTTTACTTGTCACTAGCCTCTCCTGGAATGCTTCTGATGATTTCACAGTCACTTGGACAGTGATAGCCAGTATTTAAAGCATTTTCACATACTGCGCCCAAGTCAAAATTATTGCCACTGTAGTAGTGAACACCAGTTTGGGCTGCCACAAAACTGATCAATGTCAAATTGCCCTGTGTGGTCATATTCAGAATCTGAAATCATATCCACAGTGCAGTATATACTTTCTATTTTACATATGTCTTCTCTTTGAGGCTTCAAACTCACAAAGACCTGCCTGCTTCTACCTCCTGAGTGCTGGGATTGAGGTGTATACAACCATGCTGGGCTTTCAAAAAGTTTTTAATCTTTGCCACACTACTTTCTGGCCTTAGTGTAAGACAGCCCCCACCAAAAGTAGCCACCCTGAAAGAAGGCTAAATTCAATACTCTCAATTTTTTTGTTTTGTTTTACAGGATAGAGTTTTTCTGTGTAGCTTTGGAGCCTGTCCTGGAACTTGCTCTGTAGACCAGGCTGGTTCTTTAAAAAAAATTACTTATTTTGCATGTTTTGCCTGAATGGAGGATGTATGTATGTACCACATTCATGCCTGGTGTCCGTGGGGTTCAGAAGAGGGCATCTCATTCCCTGGAACTGGAGTTACAGATGGTTGTGAGGCATCATGTGGGTGCTGAAAACCAAACACAGGTCCTCTACAAAAGCAACATGTGCTCTTAACCAGTGAATCCTCTCTCCAGTGCTAAACTTAACATTTTAATATGTGGATATTTTTAGAGTGTTTTTATACTAGAAAAACTCAGCTGATTTTACTTTTGAAGTTTAATATTAACTGGAGACTTTTAGCTATGTAGGAAATTAGAACCTATACTTGGAAAGTATTTTCAAGAGGAAATTTTAGTGGTGCATGTGTGTGTGGAAGCCTGAGACTGATGTTAGGGGTCTTCCTTGATCACTCTCCACCTTATTCTTTGAGAGGAGATCTCAGTTGAATGAAGGGCTCCCTGTATATCTAGTCTAAGTAGCCCGCTTGCTCCAGGTATCTATCTCAATACTGGGGTTATAGGTAGGCTGCTGTGTTCACCCAATATTTACATGTAGGCTTGCAATCTGAACTCTGGTTCTCATACTTGTGTGGAAAACATTTTATCCACTGAACCATCTCCCTGTTTTCTTTTTTTCTTTTCTTTTTTTTTTTTTTTTTTTTTTTGAGTCAGGGTTTCTCTGTGGCTTTGGAGGCTGTCCTGGAACTAGCTCTTGTAGACCAGGCTGGTTTCGAACTCACCGACTGGCCCCTCCCTGTTTTCTTTAAAAAAAAAAAAAATTGGTTTTTTGCTTATTTTGGCTTTTGAGAAAAGGTCTTAGTCTTGGCTGGCCTTCCAGGTGCTAGAATTGAAGATGTATGCCACAACACCTGGCATACATCTACCAGACTTCCAAAGAGTTAATGCCAATATCCCTCATTGTTTTCATTGTTCTTATTTTCTGTCATATGTTTTAAGCAGCTCTGACTGAGTTTGGATACACCTATTGAATGTCAGTTTTAGTTAAGTTAAATTTAGAAATAAGAGCCATAAGTGGTTTTAATATTCTTTCATATTTGAAGCAGAAAAAAAAGGAAAGACAAAAGGCTTTAAAAGTGCCCTAATTTAGCTAATGAGATGTAAGAAGAAAGATCTTGAATGAAAAGCACTCTTGTAACATTATTTCATCAGCTTCATCAAGAGAAAGGATGAAGAAGTATGTGGCATGGGACAGGGAGAAGAGACTCAGCTTTGCGGTACCTTTCAGGGAGATGAAGCCTGTCATCTATCTGGATGTCTTCCTGCCTCGGGTCACTGAATTGGCTCTTTCTGCTAGTGACCGACAAACTAAAGTATTTTTTTTCATATCATTAATTCTTTATAGTGTACAGCTTTAAAAAGTTAGTGTGTGTTGGTTAGGAAACAAATACTATGTTTTAGCTATTCTATTACCATTACTTTTGAAATTTTTCAGAAGTAGATGTCATTGATAAACGAAAGTGAAGTTTTTTGTAACAGAAAATGCAATGCAAAGTATGTTTAAAGATGAAACTTGTTAGGAGTTTGATTATCCCCATATCCTGGGAGATTGGAAACAGATAATCTCAAATGTTACCACTAATGTAAACTTTTAATGTGCTTCCAAAGTGTACTTACTAAAATATTATTTACAAATGAAGCCAGGATGTATAATTTTAAACTGTGTGAAACATATTTCTTATGAATGTATCACTTTCAGAGTTTGACTTTTTAAATTTCAATTCTTAACTCTTAAAGATTAAAGTGAACAGAAGCATTCATTTTATATAAAAACTACTATTTCCAATTTTTTTAACTTTGAGTATGTAGTATTTACTCACAATAAAAGTTTTTCCTCTTAATTGCCTAAAAAAAGAAAAAAAAAAACTTCAAAATATTGGAAATACGGTAATGAAGCTTTGTTAAACTCGGTCCCTCTTAGGTGGCAGCTTGTGAACTGTTACACAGCATGGTTGTGTTCATGTTGGGAAAAGCCACTCACATGCCTGAAGGTCAAGGCTGTCCTCCCATGTACCAGCTCTATAAGCACACCTTTCCTGCGCTGCTTCAACTTGCATGTGATGTGGACCAAGTAAGTGCATGGTTAAGATCTAAACAATTGCAAAACTACAAAAAGAACATGATCTCAAGCTGGACATGGTAGTGTATGCCTATAATCCCAGAGTTTGAAAGAGCCAGCAGGATTCCAGCAAGGGTAAAGATGGGAACACACAGACACACACACACACACACACACACACACACACACACACACACACAGTGTGGTCTCATTGGAAGTCACTGCTGCCTGCCTGCTGTTCTGTATATTCAGAGTTACTTGTTCCAGTGACTTGAGGGTTGGAATACTTAAAATTACATTTTAGGGTTCTTTTTGGGGGAAGATGGGGGGTTGCCTTTTTTATGCCCAGGTATGTCCCTTGTATCCCTAGTCTCTTGAGACTTTTATCATGAAGGGATGTTAGATCTTGTCAAATGCTTTTCTTTCCATCTAATGAGATGATCATGTAGTTTTTGTCTTTCAATCTGTTTATATGATGGATTGCATTTATTGATTTATGTATGTTGAGCCATTTTTGCATTTCTGGATAAAGCCTACATGATTCTATTTGATGGTTGTTTTGATATGTTCTTGAATTTGGTTGGCAAGTATCTTATTAAGAATTTTTGTTTCTAAGGGAAATTGGTCTGTAATTCTCTTTCTTATGTCTTTATGTGGTTGGTTATCAGGGTAACTGTGGCCTCTTACAATGAACTAGTCCTTCTGTTTCTATCTTATGAGATAATTTGAGGGATATTGGCATTAACTCTTTGAAAATCTGGTAGAGTCCTTTGCTAAAGCCATCTGGTCCTGAGGGTTTTTTTGTTTTTTTTTTTTTGTTTTTTGTTTTTTTTGGTTTTCTGTTTGTTTGTTTTTGTTTGGGAGACTTAATTACTCCATTGTGTAAATGTACCATATTTTCTTCATTCATTCTTCAGTTGAGAGGCATCTAGGTTGCTTCCAGGTTCTGGCTATTACAAATAATGCCGCTATGAACATAGTTGAACAGATGTCCTTGTTGTATGAATGTGCATCCTTTTGGTATATGCCCAAGAGAGGAATTGCTGGATCTTGATGTAGACTGATTCCCATTTTTCTGAGGAACCATCATACTGATTTCCAAAGTGGCTGTACGAGTTGGCACTCCCACCAGCAGTGGACCCCTTTCGCCACATCCTCTCCAACATAAACTGTCATTGGTATTTTTGATTTTAGCCATTCTGACAGGTGCAAGATGGTATCTCACAGTTGTTTTGATATGCATTTCCCTGATGGCTAAAGATGTTGAGCACTTCTTAAGTGTCTTTCAGCCATTTTAGGCTCCTCTATTGAGAATTTTCTACTCAGTTCTGTACCCCACATTTTTTATTTTTATTTTTTTTATTTTTTTATTATTTTTTATTTTTTTGGGTTTTTCGAAACAGGGTTTCTCTGTGGCTTTGGAGGCTGTCCTGGAACTAGCTCTTGTAACCCAGGCTGGTCTCGAACTTACAGAGATCCACCTGCCTCTGCCCCCCAAGTGCTGGGATTAAAGGCGTGTGCCACCATCACCCCGCTTGTACCCTACATTTTTAATAGGATTATTTGGTGTTTTGGTGACTAGCTTCTTGAGTTCTTTGTATATTTTGGAAATCAGCCCTCTGTCAGATGTGGGGTTGGTAAATATCTTTTCCCATTCTGTAGGCTGCCGTTTTGTCTTGTTGACTGTGTGCTTTGCTTTATGGAAGCTTCTCAGTTTCAGGAGGTCCCATTTATTAATTGTCAATCTCAATGTTTGTGCTACTGGTGTTATGTTCAGGAAGCAGTCTCCTGTACCAATTCGTTCAAGGGTACTTCCCACTTTCTAAGGTTCAGCGTGGCTGGATTTATGTTGAGGTCTTTGATCCATTTGGACTTAAGTTTTCTTTAAGAGGTTTATTCATTTACTTTTCAAGGAATAAATTTATTCATAAAGGTTGTTTTAAGGTCTTTTTCTTGTTCTTCAGCTTTGTTGCAATAGTTAGGGCCTGCTGTGATAGGGTTGCTGGGTTAAGTGGAGATGTCCTGCCTATTATTGATGCATAATTGGCAACTAGGCATCTGGGATTGGGAAGATTATAATTCTAGATGCTGAAATCTTGTCTTGTCTTTGTTGGGTGGGTGTTTTTGTTCTTTGTTTTGTTGCTCTCTCTGGGTCTTACGAAAGTGTCACGGCTTTTTGTTGCCTGGTAGGAAATTCTTCTGTGGTTCTAGTAAGTGTGACTACTGGAGACTCCCAGTAAAATGTGTGTCTGGGGATGATCTGGGAGTGGGAGCAGAGAGTGAGGGAAGGCCACAACAGAAGATCTGCTACAGAGCTGGAGATGAGACTGGGAGATTGAATTTGGCGGAATGGAGGGAGAGGTAAGGATCTGCAGTTAGCCTACCTGCTTCCCTGACCAGAGTCGCCTATAGGTTCCCAGGGAGTGCTATTAAAGTTGGGTGCTAGGATACAGCCATGAGTTGGGGAAGGAAGTTGGAAAGGGAAGATCTGTGTGATTACTCAGATGGGGTGGGCAAGGAAGACTGCAGCAGGTGCTCTGCTGCAAAGCTGAGAATGTGTTTGGGGGCTGGATCTGGAGAAGCAGAGAGAGGTGAAGTCTGCAATTAACCTACCTGCTTCCCTGGCCAGAGTGTAGATTTTGTTTCTTGATTCATTCAGCCTGTGTCGTTCTATTGGAGACTTGAGGACATTGATAAGTTCTTATTGAAAGGTGTATGTTGATTATAGTCACTGTGTTGTATTTTTGTTGTTGTTGATGATGATGATGTGTTCTCATTGCTTCTTCGTTTAGTCATTGCAGGTTTGTTTGTTTTCTTTCTACAAGCTCATAACTGTTCACATTCTTCCCTTCAATCCAAACCACTGCTTCTTGTATTTTGTTTGGCTTGATCTGCTGGATATAGAGGTTTAAGAGTATATCCTGGAACTATTTTTTCTCTTCCTTCAGTTGTGGCAGTAGGTTTTCAGGGTGCACTAGCTTTGGTGGCAGTCAGAGTCATGTAGGAATTGGAGTGCCCTTCTCCACAGTGTTCCATTGAGAAATCAGCTGTTTATCTCATGGGTTTTCCTCTTGCAGCTTTAAAAAACTTTTTTGTTCTAAATACTTAGTGTTTTAACTATGGTATGCCAAGAGGAGCTTCTTTTCTAGTCTTGTCTATTTGGTGTTTTGTGTGCTATTCCTCTGTATCTATTTGGTGACTTTGTGCTTGTGTCTTTATGGGTGTATCATTACTTAGTTTGGGGATGTTTTCTTTTATTTTTCTCCTGTCATCTTTTTGAAATTGGATCTATGCCATTGACCTGTGATTTTTCTTTACTTATGCCTAAAATTAAAAGATTTGGTCTTTTCATGGTATCCCACTGTGTGTGTGTGTGTGTGTGTGTGTGTGTGTGTGTGTGTGTGTGTGTGTGTGTGTGTTTCATTTATTTTCAGTTTTTGCTCAATCTTTGCTTGTTAGGTCTAGCTTCTCTTAGAGACCTGATATTCTATCTTCTGGTTGATTCATTCTGTTTGTAAGTTGTTTTTTTGAGTTTTCTAGTTGGATTATTAAGTTTTTCATCTGCATTTCAGCTTGAGTTCTTCAATGTTTCTACCTCCTGGCTGAATTCAGCTTTCAAATCCAGGATTGCATCCTCATTATTTCAATCAACCTTATGTTTGTATACTTTGGTGGATTTTATTTATTTATTTATTTGTCTATTTGCTTATTTATTTAGCTGTTTGTTTCATCCAATTAGGTGAACAATGTGCTTTACTGTGCATATTTTCCTTTCTTGGACCCAGATCCTGTTCATCATACAACTGAACTAGAAAAAAAAACTAATTAAATAATGATAGCTCTGTTTCATCTTACGTTATTGAAAGTGGCATTTAAATGTTTGATTTTCACAGTTACTCTCATGTGAAGAATGTAAACTACATTAGAAATTGTCTTTCAGGTGACAAGACAGCTCTATGAACCGCTTGTTATGCAGCTGATTCACTGGTTTACTAACAATAAAAAATTTGAAAGTCAAGATACTGTTGCTTTACTAGAAACCATATTGGTAAGTAGTATTTGGTTCTTAACTTTTCATTCCAATTTAGTATACATTTAGATCTTTAGGAAAAGTTAACCTTATCAGCATACCAAAGTATGACATTTCTCTAGACTGTTATCTTTTTTGGTCATAGTACCATGTTTATTTTCATAAGTGATATTCTTAATATCTAAGTTTCAGTTGACATGTATTTTTGTTCTGCTTTCTGAATAGATATAAGTTTAAAGATTTATATGTATTAAGGGTATAAGAGAGAAAGACTGTGGTGTATGGGTATGTAGACCAGGCTGGTCTCGAACTCACAGAGATCTGCCTGCCTCTGCCTCCCAAGTGCTGGGATTAAAGGCATGCACCACCACCACCCGGCTCTTTTTGTTTTTAATCCATGGAACAGTATTTAATTCAAGAGTAAAGGGAATTTTTAATTTATTTAATTTTCTCCTACATTCAGATTCATCAGCTAAAGGATGTAGAGTCCACAGTTTACCTTTTATATCATGTTCTTCCTGAGTCATTAGAGTCTGGTCACTGGTGCAGTGAGATAAGCTGTTATGGTTTTTGATGCATATTTAATTTTGAACTTGTAGGATAATTCCTTTAAGTATTACTTTATGTGTGTTTTCCCGTTATTTCATCCATTTTTGGGAGATGAAGTTATATGTTCACATTAGAATCACCTGGCACACATCTGTAATTGTAACACATAGGAGGTAGAGACAGGAGAATTTGAATTTAATGTCATCCAGTGACATACTAGTTCTATACAAGCCTAGGCTACAATGGAACCTGCTTTTAAAAAATTAAAATAATTAGCCAGGTGGTGGTGGCATACACCTTTAATCTCAGCTCTTGGGAAGCAAAGGCAGGTGGATCTCCAAGTTCAAGGCCAGCCTCATCTACAAAGTGAATTCCAGGACAGCCAGGCTACTCAGAGAAACCCTGTCTCAAAAAAGCAAAACAAGAAAAAAATTAACATTCACTTAAATTTTAAAAATTAAAATAAATAGATACAGTAGCAAAAATTCCAGTGAAATACCTAGTGAGCTTGTCCAAGCATCCTTTAATTCTTTGTTCTTGCATACTGATTCTATTTTGCATCTGTGTAACATTTCCTTTAAGTTGGAGCCAGCAAAAACATGGTAGTTGACAAGAACATCAGGGAAGAAGAAATGAGGTATATTTACCAGGACTCCTGTTTCACCATTTTTCTGTGTAGAACATACAGTATAATCAGGGCCATCAGGCAGTATAATTATCAAGTATATTCTAGATTCACCTAGATCATATACCTAGTTATGGGCAGTGAAGAGTCACTGGATGATTCTTTTTTTTTTTTTTTTTTAAAGTTAGGGTCTATAGTTCAAGCTATTAGCCCAGGCTGGTCTGGAACTTATCCCAGGTTAGCCTCAAACTCAGTTTTGCCTTAACCTCCTGAATGTTGGCATATATACTCACATAGAACCACAATTAATCATTTTATGAGTATAAGAATAAATACAATGAAACTGTCTTTGTCTTGATTAAGGATGGTATTGTAGACCCCGTTGACAGTACTTTAAGAGATTTTTGTGGATGCTGTATCAGAGAATTCCTCAAATGGTCCATTAAGCAGACAACACCTCAGCAGCAAGAGAAGAGCCCAGTAAACAGCAAGTCACTTTTCAAGCGGCTCTATAGCCTTGCACTTCATCCTAATGCTTTCAAGAGGCTAGGTGCAGCACTTGCTTTTAATCACATCTACAAAGAATTCAGGTATGTAAGCTTTGTGTCAAGGAAAGATGTATAAGACAGTTCTTGAAACCTTTAATGTGATTTTGAAAAGTGCCCTGATTTTTAAGACCATGGTTGGTTGGTTGGTTTTGTTTTGTTTTTTAAGACAGGGTTCTTTGTGTAGCTCTGGCTGTAGTCCATGTATTTTATGTCAATAAATATGTGATACATGGTGTGCATTCAAAAATCTTTGAAACTACAGAGAAATACTTCCAAATATGTTTTGAGAATGCAATGCAAGACACATGTGCAAGATTCTTTGAAGCATATAGAATGTTTGTGTGGTAAGTTAATGAATACTTCTTAGAGATAGACCATAAAGAATGAATGAGAATCAGCAGAATACTTTTAGATCAAAAGGTGGTGGCTGAGTACCAAGAGTCTCTACCATCTCATAAGCCTTCCATATGAAGTCATGAAGAACCTTTGGTACTCTTAGACTTTGTTCAGAGTAATAGGGTGGTAGCCAGGTTTTGTCTGCTAAGGTAGAAAAATGGGGAGCACCTCTAATGATTCTTAGGAGTTATGGGAGTACAGAGTGAAGTTGAATTTCTTCCTAAAGTTTTTGACTAAAGACTAAGGCATAGAGGCCATTCCAAAAATCCAAGAAAGACATTTAGTACAGCAGGAGGAGTAATATTCCTTTATTCATTAATGCATTCCTTAATTCATCAGCACAGTGGCAACTGTAGGAATGGCTCAACTATTAAGACCACATACTCTTCTTGTCAGAGGAATACCATGGAAAAACAAAAGCATATCATATGCCAGGCACTGTTCTAAATATTGCAAATATAAAATTATAGCTCTTCATGAGGGCTAGAGTTGAGAAAGTTACTCGAATAGGTTTATGGCTGAAATATATCATATTAAATAGTGATTGCTAATAATAGATTACTATGTCATCTTACAGTGGGCCTCTGACTTTGATGGTCAGAATAGCTTTTTCCAGAAAATGGCTACTGGGATAGAGATTAATAATAGAAGATGGATGAATAGATGGGAATCCACACACTATATTTACACAAGAATTATGTAGTGCTTGAAGCTTGTTGTTTATTTAGCTTTTTAAATGTGGAGACTTAACTATACAGAAGAATGTATAAAATATGTTTATGGAGTGATATTAATAACCAAATTGCTACATACTCTCTCTTACTTGAGAAATAAGTTAATCGATCCAGAGCATCAGAAGCTTTACTAACCATGGAGTTTGTGAAGAGAAGAGCAATGACCAAGTGTGAAGAGATTCACAGACTCTGGATTCCTTTCATGGAGAAAAGAGGACAATTTTATTTTGCAGACTGATCTATTCAAAGGGCAGAGCAAGGCCTTATTTAGAGATCTTAAGGACTCAGAAGTGATATACCTCCCCCCAAAGGGCACCTAAAGGCATTTCCCTTCTGGCTATCAGATTACCTGCAGTTTTCTAGAGAGGCATGTCAATACCAAGGAGAGGGTTAACTGAATCATAGTTTACCCTTGAATTTGGGTTTGTCATTGATGAAAGCTTTATAGGCTATGTATATAGCAACAACTGTAGCCTAGAAACTTGCCCTACGAAAAGTTACCCTCCTCAAATTTTATGTCACTTCTTTCTTTCTTTACTTCATAGTTTTATTTAGAAATATAAACCTAGGGAAAAAAATAAAGATGGCTGCCACCTCCATCACCCACCATGGTGCTCTGAACAACTGAAAAAAGGCAGGTCTTATAGGAAGATGCTTTTAGAAAATGGTCATAGGAATTTGGAAGGCAGCTATGCTCACCACTATGCCACCAATGCCATACCAAGACATAGGAATTTGGAAAGAAAGATGGTAGAACAGAGTATCTCAGCCTACAGGCTGCAAGCGCAAAAGTCATGCCTGATGAGCCACAGGGCTGCTGGCACCAATGTCAACAAGGAGATGTGTGGCAGTCTGGAGCTCCCACAGAAACAGGTCTTTACTGAATAGGGCCAACCCTTAGCATGGGGCTGCCAAGTGGCTGCCCCCCTTGTTGCTTGCCCTGCTGGGAGACAAAAAGTGTGGGGTAGCAGCATTGCCCACAGGCTACAACCACAAAGGTCATGCCTGGCAGTCTTGGGGCAGCCTAAACAATGACAGGGAGGTGTGTGCCAGCCTGGAGCTTACACTGAACCTGCGCCCAGACACCCTGCTTAGCCAAAAGACCACCTTGACTTTGTCAGCAGTAGGATATACTAAATGAATGTCTGCCACAGTTCAATATTTATGGTGCTCCAGAAACTTTGATCAAGACCAAAAATACATTGCAATGAATATTTGTATGTACAGATGTTTGGGCAAGAAAATATACTCTGTGATACACTGCAGCTTCCAATGACATCAAGATGAACAAATATTCAATGGAGATGTAGGAAAGATGGAGGAATTGAGCCGTGAGTGCATAGTGGAAAGAGGGAGAATTAGAGATGAGACAGCCCTGACAGGTATGAGAGAAGGTTCTGGTGGATAAGGGAATGTATTGTTGCCAAGTAGGGCCATTGGGGTGGTGTACACCAGCCTGGAGCTTACGCAGACTCAATCCTGGAACATGCTGCCCAGCCACATAATCATCCTGGCTCTGAGCAACTACAGGATGTCTGATTTGAAGAATGGTTCATTTTCTGTATTGGACCTCCTCAAAAGACCTCTTCGGTCCATACTGCCCTTAGAGGCAATGCTGGTATCCATGGTTCATGCTGTTGCCCCAGGCCAAGTTGAAGCTTGAGGCTCACGTGGATATCCATGATCTGGGCTGCCACTGGAAGCTATGCTAATGTTTGTAGGATGAGAGGTGGGTATTGATGTCCATTGCCCATACCATGGCCCAAATGCCATGGAGATGTCCATGGTCTGTCCAGCCACCTGAAGCCACATTGAGGCCATGTTGAGGTCTGTCATGTGAATGATTGTAGTCTGTGCTCTCACAGGGGCCATATTGATTTCTGTGGTCCATGTTCTACCAAAAGCCATATGGATGTCCGTGACATATGCTGCCTACTGAAATATATAGATGTCTGTGGACCATTCTGCCACTGGGGGCCATGTTGGTGTCTGTGGTACATGTTGTCATCAGAGGTCCTGTTGATGTCTTGGCCTGTGTGTCTGCCAAGAGCCATGAAGGTGTCCATGTTCCCTTCTGTAGCTGAGGGCCATAATGACATTCATTGTCTGTACTGCTGCAGAAAATCACGTTGAGGTTCACAGTCCATGCTGTGGATTTCCATGGTCTGTGCTCCCAAAGAAGGCCATGTTGATGTCTGTGCTCTGTGTTACCATCTAAGGCCATCATGTGTAATTTCTTTTTCTGGGCTGCCACCTGATGCCATGTTGATGTCCATAGGCTAGGCTACCACTGGGGACCATATTGGTGTCTGTGACACATGTTGCCCCAGAGGCCATGTTGCTGTCTGCAGCCATGATGGTGTCTGTGGCTCGTGCTTCAGTGGAGGGTCATGTTGATGTGTGTGGTCTGCACTGCCACTGGAGACGATGCTGAAGTCCATGGTACAGGCTGATGCTGGAGATCATGTTGATGTCCGTGGATTGTACTCTTGACAGAAACCATGTGGAGCACGTAGTCTGTGCTCCAGATGATTGTAAAGAGCAAGGAAGCTTTTGCAATGGTATTGGTGACTACAGACTCACAGCTGGGAAAGAGACATAGAAAGCTCTGTGACAACCACTATCCCAACTCTCTACTGTAACCACCCCAAAAAGAAAAAAGTAACAGCCTATTGAGAAGCTATTCAAGAGACCTCTTAAAAATTTTTATAATGATGCTGAAGTGTAGCTTTCCACAATTGATAGCTTCCGGTATGGGTGGGGAAGGACTCAGTTTTCTTTAAGGGGCTGGCCACTGGGAGTTTAATCATGCTCTGTTGACCATATGGGCAACACAGGAGGACTTGTTTTTTGGGGGGTGGGGAGGTGATCTTAGAGGACTAGGAAGTGAGTGTTATTGGTATGCATTGTGTAATAATCAATAAAATTGATTATTAATAATCAATAAAATTATTATGTTGGAGAAAAGGGAGAAATATAAACCTAAACTACATCATCTTGGCATTTTTTAACGTGACTAGTGAAAGAAGCTAGCTGCTCTTGGGCTATGCTTCACAGAAAAATATGACAGAAAATTCTGAGAAAGGTGTCCTTAAGTGATTTTGTATTGTGTGATCCAGATGGTGTACTTGCCCAAATTTGTATACTACCACCAGATATTATCTTTTTAAAAGATCTATCTATCTATCTATCTATCTATCTATCTATCTATCTATCTATCTATCTATCATGTATGCAGTGTTCTGCCAGCATTTGTGCCTGCAGGCCAGAAGAGGGCAGTAGATCTCATTATAGATGGTTGTGAGCCACCATGTGGTTGCTGGGTGTTGAACTGAGGACCTCTGGAAGATCAGCTAGTGCTCTTAACCACTGAGCCATCCCTCCAGCCCTAAACAATTTTCTTATTTGAGATAAAAATGGGTTGTAAAGCAGAGAACACAAATTATGGCACACATAGCACAGTTGGCTCCAGAGCTGGTAATGAATGTGCAGTGCAATGATTGTTCATATTGTTTTTCAAAAAATGACTGCCTTGCAGAAGAGGAGTATAGTGGCCCGGCTTAGGAAGTTTGCAGTCACCAATTGAGAGCAGTGACTGAAGATGATCTTCTTACAACTAAATGCAGGAGAAGCTGCCAAAGAACTCAGTGTGGCCATTCAGTAGCCATTTGGCAATTGAAGAAGATTATAAAGCTTCTTCAGCTGAATGAAATTAAAACAAAGAAAGAAAAGAAAAATGTCATTCCATCTTGTTCTACGCAACAATGAACTTGGATTGTGACATACAGAAAAAGTGGATTATGTATATCATCCAATGGTGATCACCTCAGTGAGAAACAGAGTGCTCCCAGAGTCAAACTTGCACCTAAAGAGGTTATGGTCACTGTTGGGGAGTCTGGTGCCACCTTGATCCACTACAGCAGTGGTTCTCAACCTTTCTAATGCTGAGACCTTTGATACAGGTCCTCATGTTATGACCCCAACCATAAAATTATCTCATTGATATTTTATAACTGTAGTTTGACTACTGCTGTCCCGCGCCCGCTCTGTATTCTTCGCCAGCAAGAAACACACGCAGGACACTCGGATCCTTCTGCAGACAAGCTTTAATGCATTAGACTGAACAGAGACGCCCGCTCTGTATTCCTCGCCAGCAAGAAACACACGCAGGACACTCGGATCCTTCTGCAGACAAGCTTTAATGCATTAGACTGAGCAGAGACTGAGCAGAGACTAAGCAGAGACTGAGCAGAGACTAAGCAGAGACTGAGCAGAGACTTAGCAGAGACTAAGCAGAGACATTGAACTAAGAAAACCATTCCTATATAAAAGGCTGACCAGCCGCCTGGGACGTATTACCCTATGAATGGCTTCAGCTCCTCAGGCAAGAATGAGCCACGGGATAGGCAGAGATCAAAGGAATGGAGATTACCCAGCGCCTGTGAAGTAATTCACACCTTGGTGTCTTCAGGCAGCATTATAATGCAGGAACCGGCTTCCTACATATCACCCTTTTTTTATTAATTAATGAAAAGGCTTTATATTATTACAAGCAAATAGGTCACCCATATGTTGAGGGATAGAGGCAGGGGTTGACCTTCCCAAAAATCAAACATTAAGACTGTGTACGAGAGTCACCATCAGGCTGTCAGTTTGACCCGAAGTACTCCCGACCTGTCCTCTGCCGTTTTTCTGGGAAAGGGAAATCTCGGGGCAGGTAACCCTTATGCAGGTCAACGTACCTCCCAGAGAAGCCTGTATAATAGGCAACTCTGTGTGATGCCTTTGCTCAGCATCCCTCATTGGGGCTGCACAAACCAGACACTCTACCCTGTGCAGTGAGCCTAGGCTCCGGGTGTGCAAGAGCTGTCTGGCCGGCGGCCTATCGCTTAGTAGCCAAAATATAAGCGCTTGGATGATCTCTTGGTTTGAGCCCTGGAGCTTACATGCCAGTCAAAAGTAATAGCAATCCATAAGCGGCTGTATCGAACAATTACACCCACCCCTTTTCTCACAGACCAGCCAAAAATAACAGCAATCTGTAAACGGCTGCATCGAACAATTATACCCACCCCTTTTCTCACAGACCAGCCAAAAATAACAGCAATCTGTAAACGGCTGCATCGAACAATTACCCCCACCCCTTGCCAACTCTCCGCCAAGGACAGGAGTTAATCTGGATAACAATAGCGGCTCTCAACTCCCGGGGGTAGAGGGTGGAGTTCCGACTTTTGGAGGTCTGAAGGGACTCTTCGGGTGAGTCTTTTTGGGATCCACAGGGGATTCTCTTCATCCTGTGAGAAAACACAATATCGCTCCCCTGGATCTTATGAGAATAGGATCCGGGCCTTTCCAAAGATCAGTTAAGATATCTTTCCATTTTACCATTTCCTTTTGGCCTTTTAGTTTTTGAGGTGAGACGCTTGGCCTCGGTATGGCCCCCAGCGTTAATGTAAATGAGGCTTTAAAGCCCCAGGCATTCTAGGCCTTTAAGAAGTGTTGAATAGCAGGTATGGCCTTTTCCCCTATCAAAGACTGGGAAAGCCATCTGTAATTTTCTTCGCTCCTCTGATGGTAAGAAGGAGTCGGTTCCAAATAGTGGGGGTGCTGATGGAAGCACACCCGCTGGCATTTTTGGCCGTGCTGTTTCTTTCTCTAGCTTTGCTTCCTTGTTAGAGTCTAAAATCTCAGAGTCTGAGCTGCTCAGCTCCAAGGCTTTCAGTTTCGTTGTAGGGCAGCTTCTAAATTTATTGGGGTGTGACCGGCCATTCCCCATTCTTTCTCCCTCCTTCTCTGTCTCTCCCTCATTCAGCTGAGCTGTTCCTTTTAAAACTTTATCTCTTGAGCTTTTAGAGTCATTAGGGCTATCAAGATTTAAAGCTTTATACACTCCCTTGTCAGTAGACACCCCGGGAGGTCCTTTTTTCTTATACGTTGTAGTTTTTCTTCTTACATACACTCCCATGTCACTAGACATCCCGGGAGGTCCTTTTTTCTTATATTTTATTGTTAGGCGCGCCCCATCTCTCACTACATTCGGTTTCTGATATGTAATTCTGGACTTCTTTAAGATTGCTATAACAGTGAGAAAAGTCAAAATAGCTCCTAGTAAAAGTATAGAAGCCTCTATATTAACCTCCCAAAATAGTAACATTCCCAAGCCAAAGTCTAGAAAAATCATACCTCTCCGAATTTTTCTCATTACATTCGGTTTCTGATATGTAATTTTGGACTTCTTTAAGATTGTTACAACAGTGAGAAAAGTCAAAATAGATTAACCTCCCAAAATAGCAACATTCCCAAGCCAAAGTCCAGAAAAATCATACCTCTCCGAATTTACCACCCTGCAGTTCTGAATCCGCCTCGTTAGAGGGGTCTCTGAGGTGCTGGAGATGTTAAGCTTCCCGGGTTTCGGCACCATATGTCCCGCGCCCGCTCTGTATTCCTCGCCAGCAAGAAACACACGCAGGACACTCGGATCCTTCTGCAGACAAGCTTTAATGCATTAGACTGAGCAGAGACTGAGCAGAGACTAAGCAGAGACATTGAACGAAGAAAACCATCCCTATATAAAAGGCTGACCAGCCGCCTGGGACGTATTACCCTATGAATGGCTTCAGCTCCTCAGGGAAGAATGAGCCACGGGATAGGCAGAGATCAAAGGAATGGAGATTACCCAGCGCCTGTGAAGTAATTCACACCTTGGTGTCTTCAGGCAGCATTATAATGCAGGAACCGGCTTCCTACATACTGCTATGAATTGTATTGTAAATATCTGATACTCCACCCCTAAGGGGTTGTGACCTATAGTTTGAGAACCACTGCAATACAGTTCTTCTGAATCCTAACAACTATTTTATCTCAGAAGTATGTTTAACAAACCAATAAGATGCCCTTCAAACTGCAACATCTACAGCTGGCACTAATCAGCAGAAGAGCCCAGCTCTTCTCCACATGTCCTATGACCATGGTTTCTTTCTTTCTTTCTTTCTTTCTTTCTTTCTTTCTTTCTTTCTTTCTTTCTTTCTTTCTTCCTTTCTTTTTTAAGATTTTATTTATTTATTATGTATACAGTCTATACAGTCTTCTGCCTACAGGCCAGCAGAGGGCACCAGATCTCATTCAAGGTGGTTGTGAGCCACCATGTGGTTGCTGGGAATTGAACTCAGGACCTCTAGAAGAACAGTCAGTGCTCTTAACCGCTGAGCCGTCTCTCCAGCCCTGACCATGGTTTCTAAAGTTGAACAATTCATGTACAGATTTTTGCCTCATTTACTGCACCTCTCAACCAACTGACTGCACTTCAAACATCTTGACAGCTTTTGCAAGGAAGGTGCTTCCACATCCAGTAGTATATACAAATTTTTTTCCAAGAGTTCATTGAATCCCAAAGCATGAATTTTTGTGATAATAAGAATTTAAAAAATGTGATGTTTATAATAGCTCATATTTTGATTAATAAAAATGTGTCTGATCCTAGTTAGGATGATTTTAAATTCATGGTCTGATGTTGCAGTTTACTTATTCAGATCTTGGTTTCTGTTTCTTTCATAAAAAGACAAACTCAACTGTTTTACCCTTTATGTTTATAGTTTACTGTGGATAAAAATATTTATCATTGAAATCTTGTCTTAGCTTACATTTGATTTTTTTAATTCTTAATTTCCAAGAAAATGAATTTTTCTAACAAGTGGACCACTCTTTCTTTAGTTAATACCTGTGCTATGTAGGTACTGAGTTCTAGATCAGCCTGGACTATTGGGTGAGACTCTTGACTAAAAAGAATGTTTGCATTCCTTATTATTGTTCTTGGTCTCCTCCCATGTATTGTTTTCTTAAGAAAGGTGTAATGGTCTTTATTTTTCAGGGAAGAAGAATCCCTGGTAGAGCAGTTTGTGTTTGAAGCCTTAGTGACATATATGGAAAGCCTGGCGTTGGCACATGCAGACGAGAAATCCTTAGGTATGTGTCATCCTAGTGTTCTATCTACGTACGGTTCCTGAGTACCTTGGGGTCCTTTCCACTTAGAATCCAGGGCTCACATGAGCCTTTCATGAGGTGGCATTTTTCTTTTTTCACATTCTTCTTAGCTGATGTGATAATTGTGAAGGGAAGATATGTTGTTATCTCACACACAGTGTCCCAAATCCACTATGTAAAAAAATTTGTATCTGCATCCTCCAAGACTCCTCCTATGTACCCAGCAGCCAGTTTTGTTTGGTGAATCCTGCCAGGGAGGTATGCTAGTCATTAGCTGCACTGGCACAAAAACACAAATGCACATTCACAGTTCAGAAGAGAGCTGAGCACAAAGAACCACTGAGATATGGCCTTTGTCTCTGGACTCATGATAATTCAGTTAGTAGATCTCATTGTATAACTGTATAAGTATAAGTAAAGCTACTTTGGCTATGATTAAGAGATGCTAAAAATGTTGTAGAATCTTAACTTTTGTCTGGCAATAGTTAGGAACCTCACAGAACTTTCGAGCTAGAAGTTTCTGTTGGTTCCATTAGTTGGTATAGTCAGGTCCCTGAGGCAGTTGTCACTGAAGGATTAGATCATACAGCCATGTGTGGCACTTCTCTTTTACTTATTCACATCTTGCTTTTTGCCTAATTCCTAAAATGACAGATTAGGCACTGACAATCTTTTTGTTTGTCTGTTTGGTTTTGGTTTTTCAGGAGGGTTTCTCTGTATGTAGTCTTGGCTGTCTTGGAACTCATTTTGTAGACCAAGCTGGCCTCTAACTCCATCTGCCTCTGCCTCCTGAGTGCTGGGATTAAAGGCATGCACCACTATGCCCAGACATGCACTGATAATCTTTTATGCTAATAGTCTATGTGGACAAATATGTAAAATTTAATTTTTGATTGATTTCCTAATGAAGAAAAATTTTCTTAACTCTTCTTTTTTCTAATTTATTTATTTTGTGGAATGTGTATGTGGGAGACATGAGTGCCATGGTACAGGTCTGGAGGTCAGAGGACAAATTGTACAATCCTGTTTTTGTCTTTGCCCTGTAGCTCTTCAGAATCAAACTCAGATGGCCAAGCCTGGTTGCAACTGCTCTTACCCACTTAGCCATCTCGTTCTTAAGAAATTTTTTCTTATTATCATTTTTAGTGTGTGTGTGTGTGTGTATGTGTGTGTGTGTGTATGTATGTGTGTGTTTTGACTACATGTATGCCTGTACTCCCATGTGGGTTCCTATGCCCAAAGTGGCTGGAAAAGGGTGTCGGACACTCTGGAACTAGAGTTATGGACACTTATGAGTTGCCATATGAGTGAATTTGGGTCCTCTAGAAAAGCTTTTAACTGCTCTTAATTGCTGAGCCATCTCTCCAGCCCACACTTTATATGTTTTTTAAGTTGATGTTGTGGATCAGCATCCAGATTTTAACACCCAGTACCCAAAAAAACGTGTATACCCACATGTGTATGAACACACATGTGCACACAAACACATACAGAGTGAGAGAAAAAAACTACAACAAAATAACATTTTCTTAGTGGTAGAAGTAACCGTGTATGCATTCTTTTTCCTAGACCTCTGTGGAATGTCCTTAATTCTGCCCTTTTCTATAGTGGCTATATATTAAGCTGCAATGGCACTGAGTTGAAGTGCCTGGACTGTCTTATTTCACCCGGAACTTTCTTCTGGTCTGCTCTGTCATGCAAGGCTGTACTTGGGTTGTTGTGTCTATTTGGATGTGTAGCTTCTATTTAGATGTGCTACTCCTTTTTGCATGTATGTATATAGTATGCATGCATGTGCCATGGCTTCCTGCAATTATGAATCTGGATTTTATTTTAGGATTTGAAATGCAAGTCATTTATTTATTTAAGTTAAAAACAATCTTATTTTACATATCAATCCCAGTTCTCTCTCCCTTCCGTCCTCTCATTCCATGTCATTTATTTTCATATGCTGAGATGAAGAAATAATCTGTAGTAAAGTTACCTTGTAGTCACAAAATTAGACTAACAGATTTATAATAGTACTTTATTAATGATAATTCAATATATGTTTTCTGTGAAATCTTTTATACTGGATACAAATACAGGTACAATTCAGCAGTGCTGTGATGCCATTGATCACCTAAGTCGCATCATTGAAAAGAAGCATGTTTCTTTAAACAAACCAAAAGAAAGACGGCGGCCACGGTAGGTGATACTGTTTCCTTTTACCCTCATTAACCAAACACAAAGTTAATTCCATCCTATGAAGGTTGTCAGATGGATGTATAGAAGATAAAGATTTTTCTTTGTAAAGAAGAAATGTGTAGAAGTATGGTATAAACAGTCAACTTTCCAACAAAATTTAGTAGCTTTACGTTTGAAAGTACCTGGTTTAAGGAAGATGATGATTAAGATTTGAATAGGTGTCCAAATTGACAGTAAGTTTTGAACCAGTTTCAACACAAGTTTCATAAGTAATTATTTAACTAGAATATCCATGAACTGTTACACAACAAATTTGGAAGTATAAGAGCTAACTCAGTGTCACATTCAATCAAAGATGCTGACTCCTTGAAGAACACTCTCTGCAGTGTTGGTGCAGAGCTGTCTCACCTGCAAATTGAACAGAGCAGAAGTATGCATTCAGTCAGGAATCAGGTTAAGTTACCAACTCCTATTTAGGCTAGAGACCATTTAGTGACCATTTAAACAGCCTGACCACTGGAAACTTGTTAACAGCATTTCCAGGAAGTCTTTAGGGAGTGTTTTACTTAATAAGATATAGTCACCTGGAAGATAAAATGCATATTTAATTTAAGATGTACTTTGAAGATTGAACATCTTGTTCAAGCTCATGTAAGTGTTTAAGGGAGATGTTGAGGTGAACTCTGTCTGATTTCAGAGTACATTTTGTTCACCACTACTCAGAATTTCAGGAAAAATAGGAGTTGAATGATGCTCCAAGTAGAGATTAATTTATTTACTATTTTTAATTGTGATGAAGTACACACATAAAGCTTATCACTTCAAGCATTTTTGCCCATACAGTCTAGTAGTGTTTATGTATAGTCACACTGTTGTACAACCAGTTCCCAAAGAGCTTTCATCCTGTAAAACCGAGACTATTCCACTAGACAACTACAGTTCTATTTAGGAAAAATAAAAAGAAAGGAAGGAAGGGAAGATGATGAGGATCAAGAGACTTGGAATAATCAAATTAAGATGAGAAAGTTATTCATAGCCAGGCTGAGTATTGACCAGTGATTACCCCAGGGGCCCAGTGATGCCCTATTATCTGGCAGGATGGTGGTACATTGGTCCTCTACTCTATGCAGTATATGGGGAATCATGGTGTCTGAACTGGCAGCTACCACTCTGGACCTGTATATAGTGGATATTTATATTTTCACCATTTTAAAATTAATACCTTCAGGCATGGTTGCTACATCAGTAATCCTGACTGCTTGGAAATTAAGGTGGGGGGGAACCATAGTTTGAGGTTAGCCTGGGTTATTTTTCATGTTCCTCCTGCCCTCCCACCCTTATCTCAAAGAAGCCATCAAGAAAGGTGGTAGGCTCATGCCTATAATCCCAGCACTTGGGAGGGAGAGAGCCGGGCGTTGGTGGTGCACGCCTTTAATCCCAGCACTTGGGAGGCAGAGGCAGGCGGATCTCTGTGAGTTCGAGGCCAGCCTGGTCTCCAGAGCGAGTGCCAGGATAGGCTCCAAAGCTACACAGAGAAACCCTGTCTCAAAAAACAAAACAAAACAAAACAAAACAAAAAAAAGAGTTCAATCCCAGCCTCAGCTAAATGAGACTGTTAAAAACAACATAAACTACTACAGTTGAGTCTTTCAGACTCTTCTAATTTGTAATATGACTTTATACAATTGGTTCTTGGTCATTCACATGTATTAAAATTAATGGAAGTTAATTAAATTCTGGATTGTTGTACAGGCTCCATCTGGGCTAGGGTAGGATCAGAGAACTTAGATTTATAACCAGTTCACAAAGACGAGCTTCTAAGAAGCATTACTGTACACCCTACAACTTTGGGGTTTTGTTGTTGAAATAACACATTAGAATGGAAACATGAAAATACATTAATCTGTTTCTTAAGCATATTTGAAAATTTTTTCTCACAGTGAAAGAAAATAGGGCCTGAGCATTTGCCTGCAGTATTAGGTCTCAAGTTTTCCCCCCAAAACTGCACAAACATATTTTTAATGTTGAAACTAAATTGAAGCTAGATGTGGTGGCAGACTTCTATAATCCCAGCACCAGGGAAGCAGAGGCAGACAGGTCTCTGAGTTAACCTGTGATACCTTGGTTACATTCTAATGGTAATATATTTAAAAAAATGAATATGCCTATTACATATGTCATTGTAGAATTGAGTTTCAGGTTTCTAAATCTTGGCTAGGTATGTGTTGAATGTTGGATACAGTGTTAATGACTCTTTCTGTGTAGGGGGTTTTCATCAATGGCATCATGTTTATTGGATCTAGTCAAGTGGCTTTTAGCTCACTGTGGAAGGCCCCAGACAGAATGTCGACACAAGTCCATAGAACTCTTTTATAAATTTGTTCCTTTACTGCCAGGTATGTTTTTTCTTTCTTTTTTTTTAATTATTAAAGTAGAGCATGGATTAGTGCCTGTACCAAAGTGCATGTGTGGAGGCCCAAGGCTGACTTTGAAGATTCTATTTACTCCTTTCATCTTTAGCTAAACTCCATAGATCAGACTCAGATTGCCAGGTTTGTGCATATGTAACCTTACTTGCTGTGTCATCTTGATAGCCCAGTGTCTTTATTCTTAACATTCTAGCAAAATGATTGGCTTTCTTTGCCAGTTTGGAGATGCAGACTAATGACAACATTATAATTCTATATAAATGAATAATACAAATAACATTTCCTTCCTCCCTTCTCTTCCCCTTCCCCTCTCCCTCCTTCTCTTCTTCACCTCCCTCCCATTTTCTTTATATCTCAGAATCCTCCTGCCTTAAACTCAGTGTCCTCCTGCCTCATCTTTCAGAGTGCTGGGATGACAAGCTTGCATCATACCTAGTATGTTTATAATAAATTTAAAAGTAAGTATGGGTTGGAGAGATGACTCAGCGTTAAAAGCACTGACTGTATTTCCAGGGAACCCAGGTTCAGTTTCCATCATCCACATGTCAACTGACAACCACATATAACTCCATTCTCAGGAGATATGACACCCTGTCCTGGCCTCCTTGGGCACTGCATTCATGTGGTTCACATATGTACATAAAAGCAAAATATCCATGCACAAAATAGAATTTAAAAAATCGCTGGGTGGTGGTGGCACACATCCTTTAATCGCAGCACTTAGGAGGCAGAGGCAGGAGGATCTCAGTGAGTTCAAGGCCAGCCGGGAACTCAGGGAGTTCCAGGATAGCCAGGGCTGTTGAGAAACCCTGCCTCAAAAAATTTAAATAAATAAATAAATATCATTGTAAAATTAAGTATGTTCAATATTCATTCTAGGTTTGTTGACATGATAAGTTATGAATATGTTTTTTTAAAGATTTATGATAGGATAGGAAGTTAATTTTGGTATTTATGAAATGATACAAAAGTAAATTTGAGATTCCCACTATCATTTTTATTTCACCACAGTTTTGGTTTTTTTATGTCTCATTTAAGTATTAAGGAAGATTTGATTTGCCATTGCAGCTAACAAAACTTGGTAAATATGCCAAATATTGTATGCTGGAGAACATACTCATGGATATTGTACATGCTTAATATGTTTAAGGCCCTGAGTTTATTTTCCAATACCCGCTCCTCCTCACAGATTTAAACTATTCAAAGTAACATAGTTGTGTTTCAAGATGAGTAATAAAAAGTTGCCAGTGTCCTAAAAAATAGAGATAGTGTTTTTGTCACTTTTCTGTTGCTGCCTTAAAAACTATGGCCATAAGCAACTTGGGGAAGAGACAGTTTACATCATGAAAGGAAGTCAGAGCAAGAACCTAGAGGCAAGAACTAAAGCAGAGACTAAATACTGGTTAAATACTGCTTACTGACTAGTCTTTCATGGATTGTTTAGCCTGCTTTCTTATATAATAGAAGACTATCTATCTGTCCAGGGATGGGACTGTCTTCAATGGGCTGGGCCCTCTCATATTAATCACTAAGCAAGAAAATGGGCCATAGTCTTGCCCACAGGCCAGTCTAATAGAGGAGGTTTTTTTCAGTTGACATTTCCTCTTGTCAGATGACCCTTGCTTGTGTCAAGTTGAGAAAAAAACTAAACAGTACAGACAGGGTCTCTCATTTGTACTAATTGGCCTAGACTGGCAAGACCAACAGGTTTGGTTATCCATCTTGGTCTGTCCTTTCAGCCCTGTGGTATAGATATATACCACCACACCTAGATTTTATGTGGGTGTTGTGGATCCAGGTTCCAATTCCAGGTCCTCATTCTTTATTCATCTGTTTATTATTATTATTATTATTATTATTATTATTATTATTATTATTATTATTTGCTCAGCAAGCCCTTACTTAACCCACTGAACCATCTTCCAACCTCCACACTCCTGTTATTTCAGATTTATTTATCTGTTAAGTCATTGTCACAACCATTTGTGAAGAGGAGAGAAGGTGGCCACAGTTTTCCACAAATGTCTAAGCAATTCTAAATGGTGCTGCTTGGCCGACCACACTCCCACCCCCTGAGTGCCACATCCACTCTGACTCCTACACTGTTTGTGGTTTTTATGAGTCGTCTTCATGGATCCCAGACATTTCTTTTGCTGGTCTCTTCTCAGTAGCCTATAATGGCAATGTCCTATATTTTCAACTAAATCTTGCTCTCAAAATTGTTCTTGCCTATAATCCCAGCAGAGACAAGTGAACCTCTGTTGGTTCCAGGCTAACCAGTGAAACTCTTGTCTCAAAAGAATCTATAAAGTCAGGCTATCAAGTAGTAGGCACAGTTACCCCTTTTCCTAACATAAAACAAATGGACAAAAAAAACTAATGTGTTTGATTTATGTCATCTGTGGCCTTTAGAATGTATCACCCTCTTATGGCTCCCCACCACTGCTCCCCCCCCCCTTTTTAGCAGCAATGGTGGGAATCTCTAGGTAATTGTGTTGAGACGTCAAGGTAAATGAATACCCCAGGTCAGTGGAATATCACAGCAGATGTAGGCTTGTTTATGTCGTGTGTATCAGGCTTTTAAGAGACATGATTGTCCATTTTCTGCTGATCATTAAGACTGTGTATGAGTTTGCTCAATGCCATAGAGCCAGAACATGGCACATTGAGAGAAGCCTAAGAGAAAAATTCCTTTCTTCCTCTTCCTTTTGTTCTTCTTTTTTCTACCCCGCTCCTCTTTTTCTTCTTCATACACAAACACACACACATACACACATAAACTTTTGTTGTTGTTGTTGTTGTTGTTGCTGAGATAAGATCTGTGTGGCCAAGGCTGAGTATGGCTTTGAACTCTTCATCCCATTCCTTAATACTGTTAGGATTGCAGGAATATGCCACTCCAGTCAGCCAAGAGACTCTGAGGATGATTTTTGCATTTGTCCTAGTTAGGGTTACTAATGTTTTTATGAAACATTATGGCCAAAAGTAATTTGGGAAAGAAAAGTTTACTTGGCTTTTACTTCCATTTCACTATTTATCGCTGAAGGAATCAGGACAGGAAGTCAAACAGGGCAAAACCTGAAGGCAGAAGCTGATGCAGAGGCCATGGAGGGGTGCTGCTTACTGACCTGCTTCCCATGGCTTGCTCAGCCTGCTTTCTTATATAACCTAGGACCCCCAGCCCAGGGATGGCATCTCCCACCTTGGGTTGGGCCTTCTCCTATCAATCACTAATTAAGAATATGCCCTACAGCCATATCATATGGAGGCATTTTCTCAGTTGAGGTTCCTCCTTTCAGATAACTATACCTTGTGGCAAGTTGACATAAGACTAACCAGCACAGTGCCTGATAAGGTTCACATGTCTTACTCTGTCTGTAGATCTGTCCTTTCCTTCTGATACTTGCTTTCTTCTCTCTTCCTTGACACTTGCTATAAAATTTAAATACCATATTGCTTTTCTGCTTATGATTATAATTTTCTTTGGTTCTTTGTGAAAATAATGGGTAGATCCTCCTTTTTTTTTAAGTTATTCTTAACTACATAACTACATCATCAGTATACTTGTTTGATTTCTTATCTAAGTTAGTCAGTGACAGAATCATTTAGCCCTTTGTGAGCCACTGATTTCTTAACATGTAAAATGAAATTTTACTCATTCCTTTTTTGATTTAGAAAAACTGCAATATCAAAAGAAAGCAATTTTTACAGCAAGTCATTTGACTTAGTTAGTAAAGACTACTTAGCATGCAGCTTGTGAGGGTGAGGCAGGAAGGTCACTTGTACCCATATGTTCAAAGCTAGTTTGGGTAACATAAATAATCACAGGTATGCTATTACTCTTGTTTTGGAATGAGGATACTGAGATGTAGAGGCCAGGTCCTTGGAGATGTGAGTAGCACAATCAGCATGAAAACTCAGAAATCACAGCACTCTCTTGTAACTTGAAAAGAAAAGGTCAGGGCAGAGTATCAGTCTGTTGCTGTTTCAGATGGTGTTTTTATAATGTTAGGAAACTGACGAGAACAGCTTTGGTGGAAATAACTTCTTAGTAAGAACAGTGAAACAAATTTGTATAGTGAAAATATCATCCCATATCATTTTGAAATTTTAACTAAGGTCAAAGATTAAAGGGGTTTAACTTTGGAATGTTGATATCTCTGCATTAGGTGTACACTAATGTATATGTTTTAATCTTGTCTCTTAGGCAACAAATCCCCTTCTTTATGGTTGAAAGATCTTATAAAAACAGAAGCTATTTCTTTTCTCATAAACACATTTGAAGGAGGGGATAGCAGCTGTGATCAGCCAGCAGGCATTCTTGCTCAACCAACTCTCTTCCATTTGCAAGGACCAATTAGCCTTCGAGCAGTCCTTCAGTGGCTGGACATGCTCCTTGCAGCACTGGAATGCTACAACACATTCATTGAGAAGAAGACTGTGGAAATACAAGAGGTCCTGGGTAGGTAAAATTTACTTTAGGGTAGCATTGTCTGATTCTGCTTGGTTTATGCCAGGTAGACTACTCACTGCATGTCAGAATAACACTAACAAGCACTTGGAGACAGATGCTGTGAGTTCTAGGCCAGTCTACAGAGATTCTATCAGGACAACCACTGTTATATGGTGAGACTTGTGTAGAAAACAAATTAAAGTAAAAATAATAATAACAAAATTGAAGCTAGGTGTGGTACTCCAGATAACAAATTAAAAAACGGAGGACAAAACCCTACACTATAACAGCAAAATAACAGGAATCAACAAACACTGCTCATTGATAATTGTCAACATCAAAGGTCTCAATTTCCCAATAAGAAAAACACAGACTAACAGAATGGATTTGAAAGTACTTGGTGTTGGTTCAAAGGGTCTGACACCAGACAGTTTCTTTCAGGCATATTCAAGTACAGTGCAATTTGGAGAAAAGTTTTTCTGATGTAATATAATCCCATGTGCTCAGAAAAGCTTAAAACATAACAACACTGAAACTCTTTTTAAAGGACATGTCACCTCTTCCATAAAGATAGCTTCTATAGATATACTACACTTGTCATCTTAAGCGCTTGAGGGAGATATGGTATGGTATGGGTCATACAGATAGCTCAAAGGTCACTAGGCTACTATTAACCAACCACTTCTGGTCCTGTTTGTAAGAGTCTCGGGGAACAGGTGTGGCCTTAGTCATACAGATAGTACAGAGGTCACCAGGCTGTTAAGTACATTCATTCCCAGGCTTCTGAACATTAACAAGTCATACATCTCTTCTTTTGAAGACACAATTCCAGGCTTCTCTAGTGCTGATCTATGAGCACCAGGACTCCATGCCCTCTACAGACAGACATCATCTCAGAGTAAAAAGAATGGAAAGGATATTCCATCTTCCTCTTCTTTATCTTCTTATCTCTGCAACTGCTGAGATTTACAGCTTACATGCTGTGCTGTCTCTCAAACTCTAAACTATCCTGCAGCTTAAAATAAAGGGGTGGGGATGGGGTGCCTGGAAAGATGGCTCACTGGTTAGGAGCACTAACTGCTCTTCCAGAGGACCTGGGTTCAACTCCCAGCACCCACATGGCAGTTCACAAGTGTCTGTAACTCCATTTCCAGGAGATTTGACATCCTCACACATACATGCAGGTAAAACTCCAATGCATATAAAATAAAAATGAAATGTTTTTGTTTTTTTTGAAAACAGTTGAGGGGGGCAGAAAAAGAGACTGTCTTAGTCATCAGTTTTATTCTCTCTTTGAGCATTATGTATCAGTTTTTAACATTCTTCCCTTTGCTGGAGCTCTGGAGGTTGTTTTGTCTTGGGTTAATGATCTATGAGAAGAGTGGAACAATATGGTAAGTAGAAGAAGTGTCACAATAAACTGTGCATTGGGGAAGGAGACAGCTTGATTTTGTTCAGACACGAATTTTATGAGGCAGTGTGGAGTTGAGCTAGAGAATGTTTCTGTAAGATAGCAAATGCCCAGCATACCTGCTTTGGAAAGACAGCCACTGTCATTTTTTTTGTATTGCCCATTGGAGTTTTCCAGTTTCTTCATTATTAAAAACCCTGCCAGATGTGGTGGCACACACCTATATTCCCACCTCTTCTGGAGAGGGAGGGGAGGAGGCTCACAAATTTCAAAACAGTTTGTGCTGTATAAGCATGTTCCTGTCTCAAAGACCAACAATTGGTAAAATGAACATTGTTTACTATTTGCCATTATTTTATTTAATTAAAATTTTAGTGCTGGATAAAACTGTAGGAATTTAAAAATATTTGTTAGAGATTAACATACATATTTATTTAAGTCTTTTTTTTTTATATGAGTTGCCAAGTTGCTCTTTAAAATGATAGTTCTTATAAGTCATATTTGACAGTCAAGGCTTGTGTTAGTCAAACTTTGTGTTGTAACAATATCCTGACATAAACATTTTGAAGGACAGCATTGTTTTTGCTCATTGTTTTAGAGGACTTAGTCCATAGAGGCCTGACTGAAGATATGGCAGTTCTCTTCACCTCATGATTGACAAAAACTGAGAGAGTGTCCCTGAACACAAAGACATCCCGCCAGGGACCTCTATCTTCTAACTATTCTTACCTTTTAAAAGCTGCAGGTCTCCCAGAATAGCTATACCAGCTGGACCAAGTGTCCAAACCATAACGAGAGGGCTGGGATATATTACAGTGGTAGAGTGCTTTCTTAGCCTGCTATGTTCATTCCTACTAAAGCAATAAATAAACAAATGATCAGACCCTAATGTACACATTGTTATTGTCTATGTGTGAAATTGAATTCTATTTGGATCATAATTTAGTTCAAAATTTGAACTAAGAAGCTAAGAAGAAATAGCTGCTGTTTTATTCTTCTTTTCTTGAACTTTTCTAAAAAAAAATCTTGAATTTTTTGTTGAGTATATGTCATTATCTGTATTTCCAGAAAGAACTTCACATGCATTTTAGTGGAGTTAGGAAGATATGCACACTAATATTTTCCTGTTACTCTTTCTAGGTACTAAAACACAGTCTTCACTTTTGAAGTCAGTGGCTTTCTTTTTAGAAAGCATAGCAACACATGATGCTAGAGCAGTAGAGCAACGCTTTGGTACGGGGGTGACAACTGGCCCTCCCAGCCTACAAGAGGAAGAAAAATACAACTATAGCAAATGCACAGTATTAGTCCGGATTGTGGATTTTACCACAACCCTGCTCAATGCCTCTCCAGAAGTTTTCAAGGTAGGGTCATACTTCCTCCTCTGTTAATTTTAGATTATTACTTTATAATCAGAAATGTTTTTAAGTTTCCCTGACAGCAGTGGTTCTCAAACTATGGGTCATGTCCCTTTTGGCAAACCTTTATCTCCAAAGTATTTGCATTATGATTCATATCAGTAGCAAAATTAAAGTTATGAAGTAGCAACAAACATAATTTTATAGTTGGGGGGTCACTACAACATAAGAGACTGTATTAAAGGGTCACAACATTAGGAAGGTTGGGAACCACTGCTTTAGATCATTAGCCACAATGGAAAAATATATCAAGACTATATTGAGATGCCATCTTAGCCCAATTCAAATAGTTATCATTAAGAAATCAAGCAGTAACAAATACTGGTGATGATGGGAGGAAAAAGAAATCAAATGCTGCTTTATGGGGCGTGGTCTGAGGTGTAGTTCAGTGGGGAAGCGCTTGCTTGCCATTTGTAAGCTGTGGGTTCCATTTGTAGCACTGTAATTTCACTAAAAATAGGAACATAAATTAGCCCAGACACTAAGGAAATCACTATGGATAATCGTCAAAAACTAAAAGTGGAATCACCATATAGGACCCAGGCATACTCTTCTTGTTATATACTTAAAGGAATCAAAATCAGCATAGAGATGCCTTTACCCACCCCCCACCCCACCAACCCCATAATTTTTGAGACAAGAGAAAACTGTAACCATGACTGGCTGGGACTTACTATGTAAACCAGGGTAGTCTGCAATTCACAAAGGTTCACCTGCCTCTGCCTCGTGATTAAAGGTAGGTGCCTGGAGGTACCCATGTTTCTTGCAGCACTGTTCACAATAGTAGGTTAGGGAATCAGCCACGGTGCCATTCATGAATGAATGAGTGTGTGTGTGTGTGTATTTGTGTATATATGTGTGTGTGTTTATATGCATCATGGAGTACTGCTCTTTAGCCTTAAAGACTAATGAAATATCATTTGCTGGAGAATAAATGGGACTAGAGATCATATTATGTGAAGTCAGCCAAACCCAGACAAGTATCACATTTCCTGTCAGGTGTGGATCAGGGAAGATGTAAAAGTACAAGGGTGGGGTGCTTTTAAAGAGGAGGAAAGGGATAGGGGAGAGGATAGAGGGGACAAAAGAGTGATGGGGGTGTTCAACTTTATCAAAATGTGTTAGATGCATGTACGATATTGTCACTAGGAAACCCAATACTAATTAAAACAATAATTACTCTATAATAATTTTTTAAAAGTGGTGTTGGCTCCTCTGAGACTTTTCATTATTTTCCTTAATTGATAAGTAAAAACTGCATCTTTACACCATGATATTTTGATCCATGTAATGTGGTTCAGTTCCCTCATGCCCTCACATATTACCCAATATTTGAGAATTTTTCAAGTGTAGCAGTTTTCAAGTATGCATTGTTGTTAACTATAGTTACCACAGTGTACAACCTGTTTTTGAAAATAAATGCTAAACATTCCTAATCTGAAAGGTAGAAATCTGAGCTGTTCCAAAACTTGGATGTCAAATGTCTCAAGTTTTGGAGGATTTTTGTTTTTAGCTTTTCAGAGTAGTGATATCATCCAGATACTCTAAAACTAAAAAAATCAAATAAAATCTGAAATCCTTTTGGTTTCAAGCATTTTAACATTCTTCAATTCTTTTAAGAAAGTCTGCCAAACTGTCAGTATTATGAATATTCCCAGCCTGTGGACCATGTTTACACTGTCTTGAAAAGATAGCGTCTGGCTAAGAAGCAATTTTATTCAATCTATCTTTTCTATCTTTATAGCTCCTGGAGGACTTGTGTAACACAAACCTTATGAAAGTCTTAGTGAAAATGCTTTGTGAGCCCACGAGCTTAGGTTTCAACGTTGGTGACGTCCAGGTTATAAACAATCTTCCCAGCATTTGTGTGAACCTGCTGAAAGCACTAAAGAAGTCCCCGTACAGAGACCTGCTGGAGACTCACCTGAAGGAGAAACTGACAGTGCAGAGGTGGGCACTCAGGCCATGCTCATAGTTACTGGGATGTAAGTCTTCACACATCCAGTGTTTCTGACATCCATGTACACAGCTGCAGTGTCCTCAAGAAAGGCACTTAAGGCACTTGTCAGTACGTGTGAGTGTGTGTGTGTGTGTGTGTGTGTGTGTGTGTGTGTGTGTGTGTGTGTGTGTGGTGCATGTGCACACACCCATGATCTCATGGTTTTTGCAAATCATGATCTTCACTAATTCCTTTCCTGCTTATAGGATGGGAGAGTACAATAGAGAGAGTACGTACATGTGCTACATTTGCTCTCCATGGCTAATGTGTCCTGTGAACCTTCTTCTAATGTTACTTTTGTGTTTTCCAGGACCATGTTAATGAGTTTGAGGGCCAGGTGATTATAACACATACAATTCCTTAGTGTATTTCTCTCTCTCTCTCTCTCTCTCTCTCTCTCTCTCTCTCTCTCTCTCTCTCTTTCTCTCTCTCTTTCTCTGTTTTGTTTTTCGAGTTAGGGTCTCTTGTGTAGCTGTGGCTCTCTAGGAACTCGGTCTGTAGACTAGGCTGGCTTTGAACTCACAGAGATCCACCTACCTCTGCATTTCAAGTGCTGGGATTAAAGACATGCACCACCAACACCTGGCTTTCCTTAATGTATTTTAACCTGCTTTTCTGTTTTTCTTATGGCCAGTGTTGAAGAGCTCTGTGCTATTAGCTTTTGTAGCTCTGATGCTCGCCGAGAAAGGACCAGGTTGCTGTCTATCTTATCTGCCTGTAAACAGCTTCACAGAGCTGGCTTCTCTCATGTTATATCACCATCTCAGGTAACCATAATTATTTTTATGTGCCTTTAGCTTTGTCATAGTAGTTTCATTATGATAGTACAAAATGAAATTTGTTATTTATTTAAAATATTTTATATACAAAATATAATGAAATGGAAATTACAGAACACTTAACATAAAGATGTTGGCTAAAATGTGAATATAAAAGTAATGATACAATGAAAGAGGAATGAAGGACAGTTGAAATTTTAGTAACCTAAACTATTTTAAGAACCAGTTGCTGTAGTCTTGTAGTCCTAAGCATCAGTGTTATCTATCACATATTTTTTTAACTGAAGAAGTGACATCCTATGTTTGTGTTAAACACCTTCTCTCACCAGGCAATTCATGTCATTTTTTTCCTTTAGTCTACAGCCTTGACTGATTCCATTGGCATGAGACTGCTCTCATTGGTGTACAATGGCATTGCTCCTGCAGAGGAAAGGCAGTGCCTGCAATCATTGGACCCCAGCTGTAAGAGCCTGGCCAATGGACTCCTGGAGTTAGCCTTTGCCTACGAAGGACTGGTAGGGGAATCAGCTGCATCCCACACTTCCTGTTGAGTGACTTATATAACTTACTTGTGGTGTATCTCTAAAAAGTGTGAAATTTAGTTAGTAAAGTCTTAGATGAACACATATTATAATTGATCACTGACTTTGAGGAGGGTGGTTCAAGACAGGGTTTCTTTGTATAGCTCAGGCTGTCCTGGAACTTGCTCTGTAGACCAGACTAGCCTCAAACTCACAGAGATCTATCTACTTCTGCTCCCCAAATGTTGGGATTAAAGGTATGCACCATCACCACACAGGACTTTCTAAGACTATCTTCTTTAAAATTGTTTTAAAATTAAAAAACATAACATTCTTAAATGGAAGTATTCTGCCCAGCTTTGTTTTCAAAAGGACTTTACGCAAAGAACATTTTGTCACTAAAGTTGACATATTGACATGCTTCTTTCTCTATCTTTATTGGTTCTTGGAATGGATGGCTAAAAAGACCCTGGAGGGTAATCACTGAGGCACCCAAGGCACCAAGACCAAAGTCCTCATGACTCTTTGAAGAGCTGACCTCAGATAAACTGTGGTAGCTGAGATCTGCAACTTGCCCCATGTGTTTATTCCACTCTATCCTCCCTTATTACTTCCACCATTGCAGGAACCTCTTCTTTGTCTTATTGATATTCTCAGTTATACTTAAGTTGTCCAAACAACTTATTAATATTAAGCTATTCTCTGAACAGCAACAAGATTTTTCTGGAAATTTGGAAGCAGAATCAGTTTAGATTTCTCTCACAGAGTAAAACTTAGAAAATAGAAGTTAAATTAAATGTATTATTTTAACTTGAGTCCTGATTTCATATGTCAGTCTCTCTTTAAAAGCCTCCTTGTATACTCACTGTGTGCCCACTGCCTCAGGGTCTTTCTGGGGTTGGATTCTCTAGTATGTTCTTCTCTCTTCCTTAGTGTGATCACCTTGTGAGTTTGCTACTGAATTCAGCAATGTTGTCTACAAAGTACTTGGGCAGTTCACAGAGAAATATCAGTTTCTCCCATGGGGAATATTTCTATACCTTGTTCTCAGAAATAATCAACAGTGAACTATTGAAAAATCTTGATACTGCTGTATCAGAGCTCATGAAGTCATCAGCAGATAATCCCAAAATGGTAAGGAACTTTTCCTTTATATATTTTCTTGTTTAATGCTCACAAAAGGATTTTTATGTTTCTGATGGTTTTTCTTAAAATCAGATTTCTTCCTGGAAGGATGAAAGATTGCTAATGTATGAAAATAAAAATACATAGAAACGAAACACAGTCTTCATCAAGCTAGTTTATGTTAATAGATACTAAGACATTGGTTATTTTTTTTTCCATTCCCTCAAGTCCCTTAAATCTCTTGACCTAACACTATAAGATGTAGTAGGATACAATGCTGTAGGATACTGACTTTTGCCAGATGTCATATTGGAGCTTCTATGTATGACATGTGCCTAGCAGTGTTTGTTCCAACACCACCTGTAGACTGGTCCTTCACACTGCCAACCTGTCTTTAGAGCACTAACAGCTTTACGGTCTTGCCCTATTTTCCTGCATGTTCTTGCCACAACGCTCTTTGTCTCATCATAGTAACCCTTTAGAGAGTGATATTTAATATATCTGCTTTTTGTTTGCTTAACTTAGGGAGTGTATAGCTTGTTTGGTTTTTATTTATTTTGTTTTTTATTACTTTATTTCATTTTGACATAGAGTCTCACTGTGTAGGCCTAGCTGCCTTGGAGCTCACTTTGTAGACCATGTTGGCTTCAAATTTAACAGATTCTCCTGCTTCTGTCTGTGCTTCTGCCTTTCTAATGAAATGTTACCTGTCCATTTCAGATAGTTGTGGGGAAGAAATAGAGGCAGTAAATGCAGCTTTTCTTAACAATGGACAAGGATGTACATGTAAAAGGTCAGGCTAGTAGAAATTCTAACTCTCTGGAAATACTAGCTATTGAGCACAGTGCAGGTAACATTTCACAATCATGTAAGATAGGCCAGGTTTGGTAGCATATACCTTTAATTCCAGCACTTAGAAGGCAGTAATAAAAAACAAAATAAACAAAAGCCAGACAAGCTACAAGCTCCCTAAGTTAAGCAACAGAATTGTGAATATTGTAAGATCAAAAGATTGGAGTTGTAAGTGCAGCCAGGCAGTTATGTGAGGCTAGGTCCTAAAGGGATGTGTTTCCTGATTCACCTCTTGTCAGGAAACTGCCAGGCAGGTAGTAAGCAGGTGGTAAGCTGAGAAAGAGGAAGGTGTTGTATTTGGCCCTGTGCGAAGGGGAGTATGTGTTATTTCGCTCCGGCTTTCCATAACTCAGCCAGTGCTGTGTCTCCTGAAGCAAATAATTTACTGATTGGCAAAGATGGAGTGGCATAAATCATTTGATTTCGGGGAGTCTGATGACATGGATAGGCACACTGAAAACAGCTAAGAGATCTGCCAAGATTTAGCTGTAGAGAGAGCAGAGTACAATAAAAGAAATGTGTTGACTACTACATGGAGCTTCGGTAAAAAATGCTCATGTTATCCAAATGATGGGAATATTGAATGATAATCTAACCAAATTAATTATGTTGTTCTGTTGCAAAGGTGATAGTTGTGTCCAAATGGAATTCCATGGAAAGTGCCCCATCCCCACCCCCACAGCAGAATGGGCACAAGGGCATCAGCGGAGTCACCTTCTGCGTTCTGTGGGAAAATTTATGTTACAGTGCTGTTAGATTGTTAGATAGGTTAACATCTGTTACAGAAATAGCATTTTCATTTTCCTAGAATAACTTTGACATGAAAGTATATTTTTTTTCCTGTCAGTATTAAGAAATTTTCTTCAATCTATAATTTTTTTTTCAGGTGAGTACTGTTTTAAATGGTATGTTAGATCAGAGCTTCAAGGATCGAGCTGTTCAGAAACACCATGGACTGAAGCTTGCAGCTGCAATTCTGCAAAACTGGAGGAAATGTGATTCATGGTGGGCCATAGATTCTCCTTCAGAAAGCAAAATGACAGTGCTGTCCTTACTGGCAAAAATGTTGCAGGTATTTTTAAAAGAATTTAAAATGCATTCATCTTTAGTTATGTTATTCTTTCTGAGACATAGTATCACTATATAGCCCTAGCCTGTCTCAAACTTTTATTTCTTCCTACCTCTACCTCCTTAGTGCTGAGATTACAGATGTGTACCACCATGGATGCTATGTGATCATTATTTTGAACTCTATAACTTATGTTGAAACACTATGGTGAAAGTTCCTTCAAAAACTCATTTTCTTTGGTAATTAAATGTATTTTGGAGAGACATCTGCCAATTATTTTACTTTTTCTTACATTTTTATACCATAGTTTATTATACTTATTTTGTATTTTTTCTCATTGCTGTGTCTTCACAGGCTTTAATCTTAGCAGGAAATGATAAAATGTTTTATAACAAGATTGTTGAAATGTTATTGAGGTTGAAGTACAAATAATATGAGTTCTGAGATTTAAAAATTTGAAAAATATGTCAATTTTTTGAAGCATAATACCGGAATTTGTTGTGTTTTATCTCTTTATAGATTGATTCGGCTTTATCTTTTGACACAAATCACAGCTCATTTCCTGAAATCTTCACAACATATGCTAGTCTACTTGCCGATACAGAGTTGGGCCTACACTTAAAGGTAGATGATCAGTAGCATTTGTGTTTATATGTATCAGATTTAAATTGGTGGTTTGGATTTGATATAGTAATTTCAAAGTATTTTTCAGTCTTTTTTTTCTATTGAAACATTTAGTGATAGGGAAGCAAGAAAAGTAATTTTATTATTACTAATTTTAAAGTCCTATGTGATCTTCATGTATGACCCATTTTTTTTTAAATAGATCTTTGGTGTGTTCTGTATGACTCATGAAGTTTCTCCTTCAAATGTGAAAATTTTGGAATTTACCTGTTGTTCAAGGGAAGATCAATACCGAGTTCCTCATAAGCCCAATATAAAGTTCTGAAGGGATTTTACAAATACTAGTGAACTATCCTGTAGGTTATTCAAGCCATTCTTTCTACATAGAATTTGAATGTAATCACTATTTTTTAAAATCTATTCTTTGAAACTTTCATACGTTTATACAATATATATTGATCGTATCCATTCCCCACCCCCTTCCCCTAGTGTAGACACTCAGTCTCCCAACCTCATGTCCTCCTTCATATCAGCCTGCTGACTTCTAGAACTGAAGCTGAGGTACATGGCTGAATTCAAGTTGCTTCTTGATGTCATCCAGAATTTATTCTGAAATCATTTGTTGAGTTGCTGCAGTGCATTATTTGCAGTCTTTAGAAAGTAGTGGTTTTATTTTTTCTCCAGGATGACCTGTAAGCCACGATTAGTGTGATTTATATTTGTCTGCATTGCTTCACAGGGCCAAGCTATCATTCTTCTTCCATTCTTCACCAGCCTGACTGAAGACAGACTAGAAAACCTAAAACATATTCTGGAAAAGCTCATCGTTTCTAATTTCCCCATGAAATCAGATGAATTCCCCCCTGATTCCCTAAAGTACAATAATTACGTGGACTGCATGAAAAAGGTTAGTCTTTAGTAGTGTCAACTATAAAACATTGGTTGATTTTTTTTTTTTTGTTTTTGCTGTATTTTGGTGGAGGTTAAATTTTCTTTAATTTACATTAACTGTTACACAAAAATTAAAAATTGAACATACTAATGTAATAAGTATAGGTGTATAATATGGAATGTTTAAATCAAATTAAAATTCATCTTCAAACATCATTTTGTTATAATGAAAAGTTCTAAGATCCCTTCTTTTCTTTTTCTTTTTCAAATGTATACTATATATCACTGTTGTCTGTAGTCATCTTACTGTGCAGTAGCACACCAAAATGTCTTGTATCTATGAAATAATTTAGTGCCCATTGATAAACATTGCCCCAAACCTCCCCATGCTTCCACAGTTCTTTCATTGTTTCCAGCTTCTGGTAATCACTACTCTACTCAGTTTTTACAAGTTCAGTTCTTTAGATTTTGGGTATAAGTGAAATCATTTATATTCCTGTGATCAGATTACTTCACTTAACATAATGATCTTCAGTTTTTATCTGTGCTGGTAAAGAAGATAGGATTTCAGCCCCTTTCTTGATTAATGGCCATTGTGTTTGTTTGTGTGTGTTTGTGTGTGTGTTTCTTATTCTTCCATTGGCTGATGGCTACATTTTTTTTTTCTATTGTGAATAATGCCACAATAATACAGGAATGCACATGTCTATACAGATGTATTCCCTTTGGATATGCAACCTAGTTGTGGGATTGCTGGGTTATCTGATTGTTTTATTTTATTTTCTGTTGGGGTAATGAATAAAACACTAATCAAAAGAACTACTTATAGCCGGGCGTTGGTGGCACACGCCTTTAATCCCAGCACTCGGGAGGCAGAGGCAGGCAGATCTCTGTGAGTTCAAGACCAGCCTGATCTACAAGAGCTAGTTCCAGGACAGCCTCCAAAACCCACAGAGAAACCCTGTCTTGAAAAACCAAAAAAAAAAAAAAAAAAAAGAACTACTTATGGGTCACAATCCATTGAGGGAATTCAGGGTAGAAATTTAAGGCCAAAACCTTGAAGCCTGGAGGAACATGGAGGAACACTGCTTGCTACTCTCTGGCTTGGTTATTCATGCTCAGCTACTTGCTTATACAGCCTAGGTCTACTGCTTAGTTCCACCCACAGTGGAATAGGCCTTCCTATACCAATTAACAAGCAAGATAGTCCTCCACAGACATAGCTGCAGCCCAGTCTTGTTAAGGCAATTTCTCTCAAATGGCTCTAGGCTTCAAATATTGCAAATATTCCCTTTTCTCCAGAGTCTCAACTTCATTTGTTTACAGCTCTTACCTGGGCTGTGGTTATGCCATGTGGTTTTAGTTTGCCTTATCTCTGATGATTGTTGGTATTATGTTCATGTACTCATTGTTCATTTGTATGTCTTCTCTTAGGAAATATCTATAGATCTGTTGCCCTTTTATTTTGTTTTGTTGTTGTTATTATGTTGTTGTTGTTTTTAGAGACAGGGTTTCTCTGTGTAGCTTTGGAACCTGTCCTGAAACTTAGACCAGACTGGCCTTGAATTCACATAGATCCACCTGCCTTTGACTCGTAAGTGCTGTGATTAAAGGTGTGTGCCAACACTACCCAGAAATCTGTTGCCCTTTTTTAAATAGTCTATTTGTTTTCTGTTGAGTTTCTGGACTTTCAGCTGTATTCTGGATATGTTGATCCTTTCTAATTTGATTTAGTATTACTTGTCTATTTTTGCTTTAGTTTCCTGTAGTTTTGTGGTATTTACTAAAACTACACCAAAATGTTGACCATTTGAGTGTCCAGAGGCATTTTTGCTTATAGTTTTGTTGTTGTTTTAGTTTTTATATTTATGAAGGAAGCATATTTTAATCCACATTTTTAACTGGTGAGAGGTAGAAATTTGGTTTAATTCTTCAATTTGTAAATATCCAGCTTCCCCAGAACCATTTATTGAAAAGAATACTTTTTCTCCAGTGTGAGTTTTTGGCACCATTGTTGAAAATCAGTTGGCTGTGAATTTGGGAGTTTGCTTCTGGAATCTTATGTTGTGTTCCATTTGTTGTACTTTTTTATACTAGTACCATTTTGTTTTGGTTATTACAGCTTTGTAGTATGTTTTGAAGTCTCCTGCTTTGTTGTTGTTCAAAATGGCTTTGACTATTCAGGGTTTCTTGTCATCTTCTATAATATTTTGAATTTATTACTCTAGTTTTTTTGTTTTGTTTGTTTTTCAAGACAGTCTCATGTAGCCTGTGCTGGTCTGGAACTTACTGTGTAGTCAAGGATGACTTTAAACTTCTGATCCTTTTGTTTCTCCTTCCTGAGTGCTAGCAGTATAGGTATGCACCACCTTGGTTGATTTTATGCAGCACTGGAGTTTAAAACCTGGGCTTCATGTGCTAGGGAAGTGCTCTACTAATGAATGACATTTCCAGCCCTAGTCTTTTCTATTTCTGTGAAGAACATCATAGGCATTTTAATAGAGACTGTGTTGGATATTTAGATAACTTCAGATAGTATAGATCTTTCAACAATTATTTTCTTTCAGTCTGTAAGCATTGATGTACTTTTACTTTTTTTGTGACCTTTTCAGTTTTTTCCATCAGGATTTTATAACTTTCATTATAGAGCTCTTCTACTTCATTGGTTAAATTTATCCCTAGGTATTTTTTTTTTTGTAGCTATAAAAATTGGGATTGCTTTACTTATTTATACTCAAGATGATTTACTATTGACTTACAGTGATGCTGCAGATTTTTGTAGATTTTGTATCCTGTAACTTTGCTAAACTGATTTATCAGTTTTAATAAGTGTCTAGTCTTTTGGGTTTTCCATGTGTAAAATCATGCCATTTGCAAATGATGACAGTTTAATTTTTTTCTTTTCCTATTTGTATGTCCTCTGTCTCTGCTTTTGCCTGATTGCTGTGGCTTGAACTTGAAATACTGTGTTGAAGAGGTGGAAATATACAGATCTTGTCTGTTTTAGATCTTAGTGTTACAAATTAAATGTGGGTATCTCCCATAGGCTTACATCATCTCTAGCTGGTGACACTGAAGTGTGTAGCTGGGAGGCAGGCTTTTTAGGGAATAGCCTGACCCTAGTTTCAAACCACTCTTTTTGTTTCCTGATTGCAACCAGCCTCCCTCAACCAGCCATTGTTATAGCCATTAGCTGCTCCTACTGTCCCTCCTTCACTACAATATGAACTGTTCTTGTCAGCTGTGGGCTATAGTTAATGCTTCTTCCCTTAAGTTGCTACATTTAGGTATTTCATCACAGTAATGAGAGAAATAACACAGAGCAAGTTTTCAACTTTTTCCATTTCTATGTAATATTAGCTGCTGGTGTATTATACATCATCGTTAATATATGCTAAAGTATATTCCTTATATATCTCATTTATTTGAAGTTCTTAATAAGAGAATTTTAAATTTTGTGACATGGCTTTTCTGATTCATTGTGATAACTATATGATTTTCTTCTTTTGCTCTTTTTATAGTGTCTTAAATTTATTGCTTTGAATAAATTGAACCATCCTTGTATTGCTTGCACAAATCCCACATGATTATAATGAACCATCATTTTTTTAACTTGCCGTTGGTTCCATTTGCTAGTATTTTATTGAAGATGTCTGTGGTATTTAGTTTACCACTGTAGAGGTGGTGAGACCTGGGAGAATGGAGCCTAAAAAAGAGACAGGTTAAAGTCTAATGCAATAGCCAACTTTATTCAGAGCATCAGAAAATTTATACCTTGAGGGTTAAGAAAGGTCACCTGAGTAGAGTTCATGAGTTCAAGCTGTGTATAGTCACAAAGACAAGCTGCATACTGCAAAACATGATTTTCCATAGAGGCATATAAACAAATAACAATGGTCAGTTGTAATGAATACTCTGAAGTAAACTCTCTCCTACCACTATAACTGGGAGGGGCACAAAAGCAGATTCCCAAAACAACTCTTATTTTTTGAAGAAACTGAGGACACAGGACTCTTGTGTTGTTTTCTTGGAGTTTTGTCACAAGCACTCAATCTCCTCACACAATTCTATTCTTAGACTGTGGTTTGTATTTCTTGTGTGAGTGGAACATTCAGAATCAGAGAAGTGCTCTAACACAGTATAATTCTGTGAAACTCATGCATAGTTCAGTCCTGTGTAATCCATTTTCAGTCCATTTTATAAAACTGTGAGATACATAAATAAAATGGATTGTCTGTGTAAAGTCTGTTTTTAACATTTTACTACATCTACTTGTTTTTGGGGGAAGGAGTTTGCATGCCATGATTCAAGTGTGGAAGTCAAAGAACAACTTGCCATAGTCAGTTCTCTCCTTCTGCTCTGTGGGTTGTCAGGAATGGTGGCAAACACTTTTCCTTGCTATTTTGCCAGTCTCTTTGTAAAGTTTAATGATATGTCACTTATGAATCAAAATTAGCTTGAAATTAAAATATTATTAGTTCCATTTTTTAACATATCAATTATTTGAGGCATATTTAATGGTTATCACAGATTCTTACTTGAGCTTTGGTTGCTAATCTGAGGTAATAAGGAGCCTGATCTCCTTTTATGTTTTTGCTCACACAGTTCTGAGCTCATCTAGTGTTCGTGCTGAAACTCTTATACTTTTGTCCCATTTTTGGCCAACAAAATGGAAGCGAGAATGTTGTGTAACAGGCTTTTCCTGGGGAGACACAAATGGAGCTTGGATGTGATGGCTCAGGATAAGCATGAGTAGGGGTTGGGCATTTTGGTAACTGGAAGACATTAAAGGGAGACATTGAAGGAGGCTTCCATGAACTTGAGCAGAGAGTTTGTTGGATGACCTTGACCCCAGTGAGGGCTTGGCCATGAGAGAGAGAATGTGTGTTGAAAAGGAAATGCCTTAGGTTTAGTTATGTCTTATAATAGGAGTGTAGGATTTGTTCAGAGTGTTTGATGTCTGAGGACATCTGGATAGTAAATGAGTCAGTTGACGTGGATGTTTGACAATCATTTGGACAGAACAAAAGTAGGAGTGTGAAAAGAGAGATGAGATTTGTGGGGATCAGGTGATTATGAGGGAACAGGAACCAGAGGGTGAGGGTGAATATTGATAATGGCACAGTCAGTCTGATGTGACCGTCTGAAAGGAAGGAGCTGCCATCCGTATGAAAGTATAGGCAGAAATAGCTGCTAGAGAACCCTCTTGTGTATGAGAGGGATGGGGGAAGGAGTCTTTGAGAACTTTTGATCATGGGTGTAGAGGATCTGGGGAACATTGAGGTAAAGGGATAAGTGTGGATGGCTGAGGGGAGGATAGGCAGGAATTGTAAGTGATGAGTTTTTGATAAGACAAGTTTGGAGAGAGAAAAACCTGAATCTGGAAGGGACAAGGGATGGTGGAGTCCTTTGTAAGTTAGGAGGTGAGGAAGAGTGATGGAAATAGATTGTCATTGTGAGGGGGTCTGGGAGCAGGTGTGGCCAGGTGGCATTTGTGCTATGAACTTTCCTCTCAGCACTGCATCCATTGTGTCCCATAAGTTTGGATATGTTGTGTGGCCATATCCACACAACATTAAATTTTAGGAAGTCTTTTATTTCTTTCTTTATTTCTTCCTTGACTCAGTGGTGGTTCAGTTTATCATAGTTCAATTTCCATATGTTTGATGGATTTTTCCTATGATGAATATGAAATGCCCTTTTTTAACTTTTTTGACTGATTTTAGTTTGAAGTCTATTTTCTTAGATATTAGGATAGCTATACCAGCTTGTTTCTTAGGTCCATTTGATTAGAAAAATTTTTCCCAACCCTGTACTTTGAGATAATGTCTGTCTGTGAGGTTGAGGTGTTTTTCTTGTATGCAGCAGAAGGATGGATTTTGTTGATGTATCTAATCTATTAGCCTGTGTCTTTTTATAGGTTAATTGAGACCTTTTACATTAATGGATATTGATGACTAGTGATTGCTAATTACTGTTATTTTTGTTTTTCTTGTTGGTGATAGTATTGTGTGTTCAATTCCCTTCTCTGGGATTTGCTGCTGTCAGCTCATCTATTTCCTGTGTTCTTGTAGATGTAGGTGATTTCCTTGAGTTGATGTTTTCCTTCTAGTACTTTCTGTAGGGCTGGGTTTGTGGATAGGTATTGTTTAAATTTGGTTTTATCATGGAATATCTTGTTTTCTCCATCTATGATTATTGAAAGCTTTGCTGGGTGGAGTAGTCTGGGCTGGCATCCATGGTCTCTTAGTGTCTGCATAATGTCTGACCAGGACCTTCTGGCTTTCATTGTTTTTATTGAGAAGTCAGGTGTAATTCTTGTAGGTCTGCTTTTATATGTTACCTGACCTTTCTCCTTTGCTGCTCTTAATATTCTTGCTTTATTCTGTATGTTTATTGTTTTGATTATTATGTGGCGAGGGGACTTTTTTTTGGTCCAGTCTATTTGGTGTTCTGTAAGTCTCTTGTATTTTCATAGACATGTCCTTCTTTAGGTTGGGAAAGTTTTCTTCTATAATTTTGTTGAATATATTTTCTGTGCCTTTGAGTAGGACTTCTTCTATCCCTATTATTCTTAGGTTTGGTCTTTCCATGGTATCCCAGATTTCCTGCATGTTTTATGTTAAGGATTTGTTGGATTTGAATTTTTCTTTTACTAATTAATCTATTTCCTCTATCATATTTTCAATGCCTGAAATTCTGTCTTCCATCTCTTGTATTCTGTTGTTTATTCTTGTATTTGTGGTTCCTGATCTTTTACGTAGATCTTCCATTTCCAGAATTTCATATTCATCAGGTCTCTGATAAGTTTGAGAATCATTATCTATTAAGTGTACCTGTACTAGGCAAACTTTGCTTTTGATTATTTGTTTCCATAGGCTTAATTTTGAAAACATATATGGGAGGCTAAATGAAGCTTATTTATGTAATCATGACTATAAGTATACTTATGAGTATATTAAAAAATACATTTGTGGGATAACTTATAATTAACTTGTGTGTTTTAAGTATCTTTAACAATTTATAAAAAATTAATTTAGCTTTTATATGATTAGAGCTTGTAGCTTTATCCCTGTTAAGTTTGAGACTGAAAATTGGAGTTGAAGATTTAACTGGAGAACTTTTAGCATCAAAATAAACCATAAACCATAAATGTAGCACTGTTGTCATTACAGAATATTGTAGTTTTTATATGGCTAGGTTTAAGCTGAAGGCAGTGTCAGGACAGGAAAGGGTTAAGGTGGGAAAGCAGCAGTGCCAAGGGCCTTGTCTGGAAGTTGTTATTATAAGGGTGTAAATTCACTGTAGCTTATTTGGTTATCAACAGTAGAGAATTGGGTTTAAGGATGGGGGAGTGGGGAACATTTTCATTGGGCTGAAATGAGGGGGCTTTTTGGAGGGAGAGAAGGGAGATTGGAGTGACACAGCTATAACAAGTGGTGGAGGAGTCAGGGAGAGGAGGTTGAGGTGGAGGGTCAGTTGCGGTAGCCCTACATGGGCCTAAGAATTCTTTAGAGTTTCCAGGAGAGAAAGGAGTGACTGGTTGTTAAAGAGTGCTGGGAGGTCGATGTGTTCCTCAAAAAGCCCTGATATCACCCTAGCAGGCTAGGCTGGACCTTGTAGAATGGGCGAGGCTGATGTGGAAGTGAATGTAGGTGGGCTGCAGATGGGCTGGGAGGTGGAGGGGTGCCTATTGGAACATTACTGGAGCTCAGGTGAGGTGAAAGGAAGGAGGCACTTCAGGACTTTGGCACCTTTGGGCAGTGGAGACTGTAGCAGCCAATGTACTTCCAGCCTGAGGGGTGTGACGTGAGAAGCTGTGGGCTAAGGCGGGCTCTACAGTAGCATGGGCTAGATTAAGCAGAGGAAGTGGGATCCAAAGGACATAGAGGCTGGTCTTTCTGGCCTTGATAAACTCCAGGAGAAGTGGGAGGGAGGAGGACAAAGGAGATTGTTGGGAAGGCAACTGATGACAAGAAGTGGGGGGAGGGGGTGCTTTTCATCAGCAAAAGGACACAAATTTCAGTTTCAGGAGCAGAAGAGTTGGGAAGGGGCTGAGGACTTGAGAACAAGGATGATGTGGGGTGATGTGCAGGAGGCATACAGGGAGGACTTGCAGCAGACAGAAGGGAAAGCAGAGACATTGAATGGAAAGTATCTCTTTCAATTCTATGTGCATTCACAGTGTTTTAAAGATTCTGAATAATGTTAACATCCAGAGTGCTGTTAGGCAGCCACTTAGATTTATTATCCAGTGGATGGATATAGAGGCCAAGCCTGGGTACTGTAGTGAATGAGCTTAGAAGACCTGATATCTGAGAGTTGTAGCCATTTGAGATTTTGGAGGAGACATTCCAAAGGTAAGTCAGTTGGAATGGAGGGGACAGAGCCTGTCACCCTGGGAGGTAGTAGGCCAAAGTCGAGAGACCAGGTATCCCTGTGAATTTCCAGAGGCTGAGGAGAGGTCTCTGGGAGTGAGTGGGTCATCACCTGGGCTTTGTCACCAAGAGAGAAACTCAGATAGGTCCAAGGATGAGTCCCAGACCTGTCAGCAGACATTTTTGGAGGAGGACAGTGAATTTTGACAATGTGACCACCAAAAATGAGAGGAAGAAGCCCCCTACCAAACTAAAGTGGATGGAAAGTGCCTAGCTAGCAGCCAATCCATGGGAGCCCCCTATAATTAGTGGTAATGGTAGCATGCAGTCTCCCTAATCCCACAGGACAAGGCAGGGATACCGGACACCCATCCCTGATAACCTGAGGACTGTTTAGGACAGCAAGGTGAGGGACTTACCAATCAGCTGTTATTAGAAGAGGGAATTTGGCCCCAAAAGGACTGGAAGGTGTGAAAAACTGTTGGAGGATTACTGTACTGATCCATCAGTGAAGAAGACCTCACACAGCTGGGGCTCTCTCTCAACCCCATGTTAGTCACAAACCATGCCCAAATACCTCTTTTCTCAGAGAGATCCTTTATTAAGTGGGGAAGAAAAGTTAAATTGGCTGCTTTCTGACTCAGACGGAAAAACAGCAGCAAATGACCTTGTAGTGTAATTTTTAAGAAGAGAAAAAAGGGGAGGTATGTGTTACAATGGGCTAGGATGCTGTCTTAATTAGGGTTTCAATTGCTGTAAAGAGACACCATGACCATGACAGCTCTTAAAAAGGAAAAACATTTCATTGGGGTGCCTTACATTTTTAGAGGTTTAATCCATTACCATCATGGTACAACATGGTGATGTTGCAGGCAGACATGGTGCTGGAGAAGGAGCTGAGAGTCGTATATCTTGACTCACAGGCAACAGGAAGTGAACTGAGACACTGTGTGTAGTTTGAGCATATAGGAAACCTCAAAGCCAACTGGCCATAGTGAAACACTTCTCCAACAATGCCACACCTACTCCAACTAAGCCACACCTCCTAATATTGCCACCCCCGGTGAGCTTATGGGGGCAATTACATTCAAACTACTTACAGATGTGGTGGTATATTTTGATTGGGCATATTAATTACGTGACCCATAGGGAGCTTTTGATTGCTGAACTTCAGTACTTTGATTGCTGGACCTTGGTAGTTGGCCTCTGGAGGAAGAAGTGGTCAAATAAGGAAGTAGACTTTGGTGGCTAGCTTTAGGAATGTAATCTAATGGTTTTTAACAAGGCAAAAGGAATTGAGAAGAAGGGCAAGGCTTACCAGAGCCACATGCTCAAGTGGGCTAGAGTTTCTTCATACAGGTGCCTCTTAAAGCCCACCCCAGCATGTATGACAGCTTGCCAAAGTTGGAAACCTGGAGCACACTGCACAGTCTGCAGGCAGCGCAACAGGCTGGAGAATGTACTTTCCAGGTCGCTCAGTTGGTCTAAACCTCTTCCAGGAAGCTCAGCTTATAGGCAGTCAGGCTGTTCTCTGTTTTTTTCCAGGATGTTGGACTTATCTGAGACTTATCAGTCTTTACTGTCTATAGACTACAGTCTTTACTATCTATAGTTCAGTTTCATGGGCTTCCTGAAGCTATTTTGTGTTGTCTACTGCCTGTCTTAGTGAGTTTTTCAGAGGAAACTGCTATACAACAAAGACATATCACATGCCCCCAACTCAAAGGTTCAAAGCAGGAATTGCACATGTAATTTCTATTCTGGTGATATACTAATTGCCACATGTAGGCAATGATGCAATATCATTTTAATTTGGGACCCTTGTTATGCAATTGAATTTCATGGATTCTAATAATGAAGGGGAAAAAAGAGAATGATGACTATTGATCCACATATTCCAAAATTAAGATTATGTTTGTTTTCAAGACCCTTATAAATAGAGCAAGGAAAGAACACAGCGCGCGCGCGCACACACACACACACACACACACATGCACGCACGCACACAGGGATAAGGACAACCTCCCTAGCCCCATTAAAAACATACTATAACATACATGCATACATGCTGGGTAGCTGTAAGCATGTGACATAGGTAGAGAAGTATATCTTGTCCTGCATGTTCTTCTTACATAATAATATTTTTGTATTTCCTCCAGTGACAGGCAAGTATGGATTTCTTCTCATTGGATGGGAGTTAGATTTAGACATACTCACCTAAAGAAAAGAATACAGTGGGAAAGGGCTGCTATGTGGTCACCAGGACTGACTATAAAGGCATTACAGCTTCCTCTTGAGTATATCCATGGTTTTCAGATTACCACGTTGTAAGGACATGAGGCAACCCTATGGACAGGCCAATTTTCAAACAGCATCCATCCACATAGACTATCCTCTGCTTTATCCTTTTCATATATTTTATTTTGTAAGGAATTATGAAGTACACAATTCAGAAAGCTAGCTACTTCATGTATTCATCAGTACCCAGAATTTTGTCATGTTTATTTACGGAAGTACATGTTTCTGGTTTTATGTTTTAGCTGAAACATATAGGGTAGGTAGTTTCAAACACATGTGATTTATCTCTAAATAGTTTGGTATGCATGCTTTTAGAAAAAGGGACAGTATTGTTTCCATATCTAAAATAATAATTCTCTTGTTATTCTAGGATCTAGTCTACATTTACATTTCTCCAAATTCCTCATGGATAGCTTCCCCCCTCAAAAAAGAAAAGAAAAATGCTCAGAGTCTACTCAGTGACACATTGAATTAGCAGTCTCTTAGTCTAGAGCTACTTCATATCTTCTCCTTTTTGTCATTCCATGACATTCAGTTTTTGAAGAAAATAGGAAATTTTTCCTAGATACCATTCCCTGTTTGTCTGGTTATTTCCTTAAATGTTCTCTACTTTGTTTAGCGTGTTTCTTTTTCCTTTTTCCCCCTAAAGTAGAATTTGGATTGTCATGAGCTTCAGGTTAAACTTGGCAACAAATGCAACAAGAAGCAAATCTCTTCAGATTATTCCATCATAGTGACATCAAGTCTGCTTAAGTTGGTGGTCTGTTAAGTATCCTGTTCTCCAACAATCAAAATGTTTTGGGGTTTTGGGTTTTTGTAGTGTTGAGAATTGTTCTTGGAACTTCGCACTTCCTAGGTATTTACCCCATATCTGTACATCACCAGCACTGGTATTTAATGCTAATGGTTTTAGCATCTACAAAGATGTATATTAGATCCTTAGTACTTTCTTTTGATATAAGTAGTTGAACATAAATGCAAATAAGATACTAATGCATTTGAAGAAAACTTGTAACATGAGAAAGGTATGAGCTAATAGCTCTCATGTGCCTGGAGTACCAGCTACATGGTAAAAATATTTTTCTGGTACAAGGGCATCTTGGCAATCGGGTGCCAAGGAACATCATAAAGTTACACCATACAACAAACCTCACATAAGATCACATAAGAAATTTATTGAGGAGAGATATAGGATGGTGGCTGTCTCTGACCAGGAACAGAGACAGCAGAGTGTTGATGGAGGGGAGAACTTTTATAGGGTTTTTGGAGCATGTACAGTGAGCTAGTATAGCACAGCCAGAAGTATTGCTTGGCTTGCTTTGAAACATTGTTTGGCTGTTAATGCTAAGTCACAGGGAAAAGATTTTCAAGTCATGGAGCTCGGGGGGAAGCAGGCCAGGGATAGGGTGATTTTCCACTGGTCTGTTATGCTCTACATAGGGCTGATATAAGAAGATCCCTTCAGCTTAGGAAGTCAAGGCTGATATTAAAACAGAAAATGATCCATCTTAAAAACCAAACTGCTACTAGGGATGTAGTTAACTCACTGGTAGAGTGCTTGCCTAGCTTGTATAACCAGGGCTCCTACTCTGCCCCCTCCATAGATGAAAACTAATGGGGGGGGAGCCCAAAGGGAACAGAGTCACTAATTAAAGAAACTGCAAATATAGTTTTAGAGGTAAAGAAATATCGCATATACATTTAAAAGAAAATTTCATGTGAAGATAAAATTGAAGCTATCTCCTAGAATCTAAATGTAGAGCATACAGACACTGGGATTGAGAATGGAGGGAGAATGATAAAAATATTACATTTGAAGATTATTCATGAAATTATATTTTCCCAATTAAAAGATTTTACATGTGTTATTTGTATGTGTGTCTGCATGTATTAGTCTGTGTGAGTGTCAGTGGGGGTGTGTGAGAGACTGTGTGTATGTGTGTGTGCTTATGTGTATCTGTGTGTCCACTCACACACATCTGAGTGTCATGTCGAGCATGTGGAAAATCAGATGACAACTTTCTGGAGGTTTGTCTCTCTTTTCCAACATGGGAGTCCTAGAGATTGAAAGCAGGGTGCCTACTTGGCAGCAAGCACTTTTACCTGCTAAACCATCCTGTTATCCCTTTATTTTTAAAATTTGAGTTACTAGACTGCACATGGTGGCACATGCCTATAATCTTAGAACTTGAGAGGTGCCAGCATGAGGATCAGCTACATAGTATGTTGGAGGCCAGTATGTGCTACATTAGACTCCATCTCAAAAATAAAAAAAAGGACTAGAAAGATGGCTGTGTTAATTAGAGTGCTTGTTGCTCTTGAAGAGGACATGCTTTCAGTTCCCAGTACCCACAGCAGCCCATTCCTCCAGTTCCATGGGACCCAGTGCCTCCACCTTCTGACCACATGTATGGGTGTACAACTTGCAAAAGTCAGAGCTCAAATTCTTAATGATGCTGATAATGGATTTCTTTTGTTGTCCTATTTTATTTTTAGTTTCTAGATGCGTTGGAATTATCTCAGAGTCCTATGTTACTTCAGTTGATGACAGATATTCTTTGTCGGGAACAGCAACACATTATGGAAGAATTATTTCAAACCACTTTCAAAAGGATTGCTAAGCGGTGAGTTATTTTAGTCTGGGATTTACCAGAGCCGTATACACAGGGTTTCTGCAGTGGGTGTGGTACCTTCTTTGTTTAAAAACAAACAAAAAAACATATGAGGGCCAGTGATTCTCATAGCTCACTGCTACAGTTTTTAAATTTTTCTTCATAACAAGCTTTTCTTACATATATATATTCAAACCTGTTTAATAACCAAGGAAAGAAATAGGCTCCTGGTAGAAACACATCATTTTCCCACCTATATTCCACTGCACTGTCTTTCTTCTTGGTGCTTATTACTGTTTTTTAGTTTTGATTTTTGGTTTTGAGTTTTTCCGAGACAGGGTTTCTCTATGTAACAGTTCTGGCTGTCCTGAAACTCACTCTGTAGAACAGGCTGGCTCAAATTCACAGAGATCCACCTGCCTCTGCCTCCCAGGTACTGGAGTTAAAGGCATGCACCACCACCGCCAAGCTTCTTATTACTGTTTTAAAGTCATTGTGCATGTATATTTGCACCCTTGTGCTGTGGAGTTCTTGCAACCACTCTAAGAATCAGTCTTTTCCTTCTGTCTTGTGGGCCCTGGTGATCGAACTTGGGTTTCAGGCTTTGGTAAGTGTCTTAACCTGCTGATCCATCTCATAATCCTGCTGCTGTGTTTAAACTCTGGCCTTTTCATTTCAACCTTATGTCCTGTTACATTTCTGAAGTCATCATTTTGATGGCCAGCATTATCAACTCAACAAAATTCATAGGAATTCCACATTCACATTTTAGTTGAACTTTTATCTAGACAGTAGTCTCCAGTGTTAAAGGAGCCTTGACAACTCTTCACAGTGCCTTTATTCTGGAGTTACCTGATTCATACCTATTCTTTTTACTTAACTGCTCATTCAGATCTTGTGTTTCTTGTGTATGGAAAGTGAAGTCTAACGAAAAGCTCAGTTAGGGCAGGAGAGATGGCAGTGGTTAAGAACACTGGCTGTTCTTCCAGAGGACCCAGGTTCAATTCCCAGCACCCATGTGGTAGCTCATAGCTGTTTCTAACTCCACTTCCAGGGGATCTGACACCCTCACACAGACATGCATGGAGTCAAAACACCAGTATACTTGATTTTTTTTTTTTTAAAGTAAAGCTCAGTTAGATTCAGGTTCAGATTTTAGCAGGACTGCTTTATGAGATTTAGGAACACCTGGAGTATGCTAGTTGTAGTTTAGTTATTTGTAGGTTCACTGCCATGTTCCCAGTCCAATTGTGATGCCTGGAGTCATTTATTTCGTTAGGGGTTTTAAGCAGCCATTTGTTTGTTTCTTAACACTTGTAGTTTACACAGTGATAAAGAATGTGCCTTCATGACTAGGACAGTTTCAATAACTAAGATACAAATTAGTAGTATATACCCTTTACCAAAGGGCTTGAGAGACAAAGGCAGGAGAATCAGAAGTTCAGGGTCATCCTATGCTACCTTAGTTACATGGGATTTTTGCCCTTTAAAAAATGTATTTGGAGTCAGGCAGTAGTGGTGCAACACCTTTAATCCCAGCCCTTGGGAGGCAGATGCAGGTGGATCTCCAAGTTACAAAAGTGAGTTTCAGGACAGCCAGAGCTACACAGAGAAACTCTCTCTAAAAACCAAATACATAGATGTATTCTGAAGCAATACAGTATAGAAAAATTGTTTTTGTAAGAAATAATAGTATTAATTCTTTATAGTTTGATCAGCTCCTCCTCTTGGGTTCACCACACACAGGCCTCCCCCAATCCAACAGTGTGCCACCCCTTTTTTATTAACCTGTCTATTCAAATTTACTTATTTCTGGTTATGGGGTCCATCCACTGAAGAGAGGTCTCCCCACCAGGAGCCACACCCTAACTGTCTCCTCCATAGAAATCATCATCTGTACATAGCTCCTCAGTTAGAGGTAGGAACTCATGAACCCCTTTCTATCCCATGAACGAGAATGGCTCGTTCAGATCTTGTGTAGGAAACCACAGCTGCTATGAGTTCAGAAAACAGTTTTGATCCAGTCCTTCCCCACCTCTGGCTGTCATCTTTCTTCCTCTTTTCCAAGATGTTCTCTGAGCCTTAGGGATGGGCATGGTATAGATGTCCCATTAATTATATTTAAACTTCTTTCCCCTACTCTTTACTTCTTTCCTTACTCTTTTCCCTTTTATATCTCTTTTATTCTAGCATTATAGGATTTAAAACAATTCTTTTTTTTTCTCTTCTTTCCCTAATATGTCTCTTACTGCTTTTCTTTTTTGTTGTTTCTGTTTTGTTTTTGTTTTTCAAGATGAGGTTTCTCATTGTAATAGCCCTGACTATACTGGAACCAGGCTGGCCTGGAACTCACAGAGATCTACCTGCCTCTCTGCCTCCCAAATGCTGTGTTAAAAGGTGTGCACCACCAGGCCTGGCTGTTTGTTTGTTTGTTTGTTTGTTTGTTTGTTTGTTTGTTTGTTTTTTAATAGTTTTATTTTTTAAATTTATTTTTGTTTTTGAAAGTATAATTATATTTCTCCCTTCCCTTTCTTTGCACCAAACCCTACCATATAAATTCATGGTCTCTTTTTTCATTAATTTTATTGCATGCATATATGATACCCACATCTATTCCTAAATATAGCCTTACAGTCTGTATGGTGCTACTTGCATGTATATGTTGTCAGAGCTGACCACTTGATATTGTTTAACCAATTGGTGTTTTCTTCCCTGGGGAAGACTGTTTCTCCCACTCTCCACATCTCTCAGCTGCCTATAGTTCTTTGTGTAGGGTTCAGTCCTTGTGGGCTTTTCCTCATCCACTTTGGCTTGTCCATTGGTGTCATCCTTGTTCAGCTCATGTTTGGATGGTCCTGATGAGATTTTGTGGGTGTAGCATGACTAGGAGGCATAATCTCACAGCAAATTTCTTGCTTTTCATTACAGTGTTTTCAATAACACAAACATAATTTAGTTGCTTTATTCTATAATATATAAAGTATACTTTCAAAAATAGTACCAATTGTTTTGGTTACTTGCCTGTTGTAGTAAAACATTCTGACTTAGAGATACTTACAGGAGGAAAGAGTTTATTTTATATGTGTGTTAATTAGCATCAAGTAGGTATGCTTCTTTTATTTTAAACTAGAATTGGCTTTCTTTTAGACTTAGTTTTCTTTTTTTCACTTTAATTTTATTTATTATTGTTGTTTATGTGTGGAAGTGGGATACCTGTGTCACAGTGCATGTGTGGCAGTCAAAAGATAATTTTTGCATCTGTTACCTCCCTCTACCATGGACTGTGTGGATTCTTTGTTACTTTGTAATTAATAATCACTGGAGCATACAAAGTACTCAATACATGTAACTTCATCTGTTTTTCTTAGGAGTCCTCATGTCACACAATTAAACCTTCTGCAAAGTGTGTATACCATGTTCCGGAAGGATGACCTACCTTCAAATGTTACTCGCCAAGCATTTGTAGATCGTTCTCTCCTCACCTTATTGTGGCACTGTGACTTGGACACACTGAAAGAGTTCTTTAGCAGAATTGTGGTGGATGCCATTGATGTGTTGAAGTCCAGATTTACAAAGGTATATCATCCATAGTAGTAAAGAGATTGTATGGCACTGTGGGCTCAATCAGATGTGCTATTGTTCAAGGAACATTCCCTCTGAAAATAGCAATCTGTGGCCACATGGATCCATGCTACTTTCCTGTAGCAACTGACTGGCCCCACAGTGGCTTAGAATAACAAAGGTATACTCTGTCTGGATGCCCAAGTCTCTGTTACACTAGGCCAAGGTCATGTTTGCAGGCCATGTTCTTCTCAGCTGCTTTCATTGAAAAGGCTTTCCTTGTCTTTTCACGACTCCCATGCCTTTGACATCCCCTGGTCTGTGCTGATGTTGTTTCTATCTCTGCCTCCCTCATCATGCTGCCCTTTCTTGTCTGTCTAATCTTGATCTGCTTCACTTGCATGTAACTTGATTTCCCAACTTGTAAATCCAATCTAGCCATTCCTCCTCAAAGTCTTCAACTTAATAATGACCATAGAGTCCATTTTTGTCATATGAAAAGTTGGGCATTCTCTGGACATTTTGTATTACTTTTTGTTTTACTCAGTATGACATAGAGCAATTTGTTTCCACATTGGAAACCCTGGACAAACAAACCACTCTCTTATTGAAATAATTTACCTCTTTGTTAAGATTGTTTTCTATCTGAATGGCATTAAGAATTAAATTTGATGTTTTGAACATGATGTTTATGTTTGATAAGATCAAAGATGTTACATATTTTCAGGTAAATGAATTTACCTTTGACACGCAAATCACCAAGAAGATGTGCTATTACAAGATGCTAGCCGTGATGTATTCTCGTCTTTCAAAAGATGATGTTCACTCTAAAGAATCTAAAATTAATCAAGCTTTCCATGGCTCCTGCATTACAGAAGGAAATGAACTTACAAAGATACTTCTTAAGTAAGTTTACTTAATTTGTGGTTATGTTTGATTTAATATTTAAGGTAATTCCACATCTTTGATTTTAGTTTTATAGGGGTTTTTGTTTGTTTTTTGGTCTGTGTATTTATGTGTACCCCGTACATGCCTGGTAACTGGAGGTCAAGAGAAGGCATCAGATTCCCTAGATGTCTTGATACAGATGGCTGTGAGTGCTATGTGTGTTCTGGGAACTGAACTTCTTACTTCTGCAAGAGCAAATGCTCAGACTGAAGGGGTGATGCACCGAACCTCAGATTGCATTTCCACACTGCACTGCTCTCCCCCAAGCCTTAGATTCCTAACGCTATGCTCTCTTCAACATGACTGGAGACCAACTGCCACGAGACCCTTTGTTTCTTCCTTATATACCTCTCTAGTGCTGGGGTTCAAGGTGTGAGCTCTATTACTCTTTTAGACTGATTCACTCTCTTGTAGCCTGTGCTATAAGATAGTTACCTGCTTGTTTGTGTATTCCTAATGCCTAGTATTGTGCTGGGAGAAGCATGACACTTGAGATTGGCTGGACTGAATTAAGTCCTATTGTCTGATAGCTACTGATTCAAGTACTAATGTCCACATTAAGTAAGTTGATGTCCAACCTGAATCTCATCTACAGGTCATGTCATGATGCCTTTACAGAGAACATGGCAGGGGAGAGCCAGTTGCTGGAGAAGAGAAGACTTTATCATTGTGCTGCATACAACTGTGCCATTTCTGTGATATGCTGTGTCTTCAATGAATTGAAATTTTACCAAGGTTTCCTGTTTAGCGAAAAACCAGAAAAGGTGAGTGTTCCCAGGGATGTTCCCTGTTTCTGACTGGCATTGTAGGATTTCACCAGTTAAAATTTTATCTATTAAATTTATATCGTATTTTTCCATCCTTCTATAATGTTAAGTATAAGGGGATTGACTCTGAAGTGCTTCTCTGAATTGGGGTATGTGTAATTGGGAATGGAAGTGAGTATCTTTGAGATGGGTTCTCATGTATCCCAAGCTTGCCTCAAATTCACTATGTAGCAATATGACTTTAGACTTCTAATCCTCCTGCCTCCACCCCCTAAGAGATTACAGGTATCTACCACTATGCCCTGTGATGCTGAGGATATGGCCCAGAGTCTGGTAGATGCTAGGCAGGTACTACCAATTGATCCACACCCCCAGTCTTTTGTGACTCATTGAGTAGAATTATTACTTTAGCATTCTTAGTCATAAAGCAGATATTTTCATACAGGTTTTTCTTTTTATAGAACTTGTTTATTTTTGAAAATTTGATAGACCTGAAGCGTTGTTATGCATTTCCTATAGAAGTTGAGGTACGTACAGTTTTCAATTTTGTTTCTAAGTTAAAAATATTATCAAATGTTTGTAGAAAAAAAAAAGCAGGCTATATTTTAAACATGTTAAGTATTCATTTGCTCTCAATTCCAAAATCAGGTAGTTTTGTGTTCTTTCAAAACTGACAACTATAAAGTCTAGTAGTTGGCAATTTGAAGTGTCCTCTCACATGGCTGTATTGGCATTCATCAGAATTTTACTGTTCCTTGTCTTGATTGTGAAAGAAAGACAGTATCAATAAAAAGAACTTGATTTCTGACTGATTTTTCTCCTAACCCCCCAAAAAACATTAGCATTTAAACTGATAAATCTGGCTCTGATTGGGTAACCTAGACCATGGGAAGTCAGAGAAAGAGCTGGAAGATGTGCTGCAGCAAGTGGGATACATTTGGTTATCCAGACTGTTTGCAGCCTCTGCTGTAGGTGAGAAGATGTGGCTGCTGCTGCTTTCACATCCCATTGCAAATGGAAGTTGGGCAAACCACTAAGCTTGCATTCCATGGGTTGTTCATTTCCCTCACAGTCATTGACCTGACCATCTCAGAGTGTCTCATCCATGCTCCTGAATGTGCTCTTTTGAAATAAGAATAGGATGTTTTCCCCAGGCACACATCGAAAGAATGAAAACAAAGATAACAAATTATCCAGGTTTATCTAAGCATGGGCACTTGATGTGTTACCCTTCAAAGCACTGTTAAGGTGTCCAGTTAAGAAAACTTAGGCTCCAAGGTCAAGTGAGAACTGTCAGTAATACAGGCCTGTAAAAGCACCAAGCAGAGAATCATATCCAAGCTAAGTGTTTCAGTTGCATTTGGGGAAATCTATGGGAAAGGCTATACTTGAGAACACATACAAGTTTCTTTTTATGAATGGTTTTGAATACTTTTAAATTTCACAAAAATGTATTTTGTACTTAGTAATGGGAGAGTGTCTAGAATATTACTAAAACAAAAGAGATATGACCATGATTCTAAAACATTTTAAATGTTATATTTGTTTTACCTAATAGGTTCCTATGGAAAGGAAGAAAAAGTACATTGAAATTAGGAAAGAGGCCAGGGATGCAGCAAATGGGGCTTCAGGTAGGACACTTTCAGAATGATTTAGAATGCTTCAAGTACTTGATACTTGTTTATGAAAAAGAAAAAAAGTAGTGGCCAGCAAGATGGCTTGGTAAATAAAAAAAAAAATCTTGTTTCATAAACCTGTGTCCTAAGTTTAAACCCTGGATTCTGTATCAAAAAGATGAATGCCATGGTGCACATTTGCAATCCAAGCACTTCTGCAGGAAAATGGTATAATCACCGTGATGCTTACAGGCCAGCTGGTACACAGTGCAGCAGCAGAAACAAGAGACCAGTCTATTCAAAGTGGAAGGAGAAAACCTCCCAAAAAGGAATTCTCTGACCTTCACTCACACACCATGGCACACATGCACACATCATCCCATACACAAACACTGCATGCAAACATAAAATAATAATGACATGTGGTATTTTTTCTTTTCCTTTTTTTTTTTTTTGTTTGTTTGTTTGTTTTTTTTGAGACATGGTCTTGGTATGTAATCCAGGCTGCTCTGTAACGCCCTGTAACTGTGTAGATCAGGCTGGCCTCAAACTCACAGAGATCCACTCACCACCACTACCTCCATAATCGGGGGTTAAAGGTTTGTGGCACCATGCCTAGTAATGGTATTTCCTTTTTAATAAAAATACTTTAAATACTCTAAAACATTGAAATTTAGTTTATTATTTCCAAAGTGGCAGCTAATGTGTTTTGTTGTTTGAACATGAGTTGCATTCTTATTAAATATATTCATAGACCTGTGTGAAATGTAAGCCCTGTCCTGATTCCACTCTCTTCTAAACTTCCTAGCATCTTGCAGTGCCCTTATAACAGAGCTGCCAAGGCTTCTGGCCTGCTGGCTGGCACACCTGCCATTCTCTCTGGTCCCCATTCCACTCTAGCATCATAGCAGTCCTGTCTGTGCCTGTTGACCCTAGACTTGCTTTGACCCTCTAATAATCTCAGCTAGAGGTAATAACATGCCTTGGAGCATTTATTTTCATATTATCCTGTCAAGGAGGCTGTCTCTGGCCTCTCTGATTAATCTTTGTCTTCTGTCCTTTCACATGCTTCTTGTTCTAATGTGTGTTTATATGCTTACTTATTTTTTTGTAGCATATTATTTTTCATTTGGAGATAAAATTTGAACCTATTTTCTAAATCCAACATATTTCAGATTAGGTATTTTTCAGTAGTATTTCTTCCTTTATCTGTGTTATATTTGATGAGAAAAATATAAATAAAAATGTTAATAAGTATTTCTATTAAAAATTGCATCCAGTTTAACTAGATTCGTTTGTCTATGGCAATAGAGAGTCATTTAACTATTAAGGGAGCTTTTTCCTAGGTTCCTTTTGCTAATCTGTACAATGGACTGAAAATTACAGGAGTGATGACAAACCTTAGCTGAAGTATCCTTTAATTTCATTATTATTTGAGTTGTGTGAAACATATTTCTTATTTGCTATATTTGATTACAAATATATTTTATTTCTGTTTATTTTTCAGGCAGCCCTCATTATATGTCTTCATTGTCATATTTGGCAGACAGTAGCCTAAGTGAAGAAATGAGTCAATTTGATTTCTCAACTGGAGTTCAGAGCTATTCATATAGCTCTCAAGATCATAAACCTACCACTGGCAATTTTCAGAGACGGGTGATCACATTTCACATATTAAGAGTGTTGTTAAAGTTTATAATGAAAGTTACTGTTGTACCTTGTAATTACTAGGGAATCAGGTTTTCCATCAGTCTCAGTAACCCTGGAATAGTAGTGCTGATTTGGAGAACATCCAGGATCTAAGCTAGGTCTTTCACTGTTAACTCAGCAATCAGATTTCATCAGTTAGAGATCAAGACCTCACAGGAGTGACCATAGAAATAGAGCTGAGGTGGCATCCCTGTTGGCAAAACTGAGGTGTGCCTTGGCAGATGGCATTTGAGAGCCTATGTGCTTAGAATGTAAGGAAAACCTGAAGTTCTGTTTACTTTTTAGTTATATATCAAAACATACTGAGTATATTTTTATATTATTACCAAATTATTATTTTCAGCTAAGTTTTATTGTTTTAAGCTATTGCCCCTTAAATGAGCTTCTCATATCCACTGACATTTACCAGTGACATCTGTGTTTCTGGGTTCTTCTTCATAGGAACATCAAGATCCCATGACCCAAGGTGACATCCTAGAGTTAGAAATGGATGAACTCAACCAACATGAATGCATGGCTACCATGACAGCCCTGATTAAGCACATGCAGAGAAATCTGATTACACCCAGTGGAGAAGAGGTATTTGTCTCCTTATCTCAATGTTATCCATTGGTGTCAGTTTAGGGATTAACTTTCCATATTGACTAAACCACAGTGCACACTAAAAAGATAGATTCTTTATTCTTCACATCTTTCTCATTTTCTTATAGTAGCAAAATATGATGTTCATTTACTCTGTTTTTCATATTAAGTTTGTGTTTTACTTCAGGATTCAAAACCAAAAGATCTTCCTCCTTGGATGAAATTTCTTCACGACAAACTGGGAAATCCATCGGTATCTTTAAATATCCGTCTCTTTTTAGCCAAGCTTGTTATTAATACAGAAGAGGTATGAATTTTTTTTCTTAGCAGTTCTGTGCAGTTATGAGCATGTATTTGCAAACACCACAACAAAGCAAGCTTTAAAGAAATAGAACATGGAATTGTTGTTCTTGCAATAAAATCAGCCAACAACATTTTTATACACTTTCTCAGAACCCTTTTGTCAAACATGTTACCAAGTATTGGGAGTTAGAAGTGAACTTTTTATACAGCATGTTTGGCAACTTCCTAATACTGTAGTCTTCTTTGTTTACTATCGCAGATAATGGGTGAAAATATTCCTGTTAACCTATGAAAAATTGCTATCTTTATCTAGGTGATAGGTAAATGTATTAGTTTTTCTGCATATGACAATCACCAGTAAAACTACCACTGTCCCAGGATACAGTGAGGCTTCTAAAGCAATGGCTTTACAGGCCAGACATCCAAAATCCAGGTGTTCTCAGGGCAGGCTCATCTGATCCTATACTGGCCTCAGGCACTCTGTTCATGGAGTTGGTGTTCTTGTATTCATACAGCCTCCTTAGTGTTTCTGTCTTCAAATTTCATTTTTATAAGGACTCAGTGTGATGGATTGCAGCCTCCTTTAAGGCCTCACTTTGACTTAATTACCTGTATAAAGAAACACTCTGTCTGCAAATAAGGTTGTTTTCTATAGTTTCTTTGAAGGACAACAGATTTGGGGAAGCATACAGTTCAGTCCATAATACTAGGGACGACAAGTATCTTCCAGCTCATGCTATTTCAAGTGCTGATTTAATAGCTGCCATAGGCAATCTGAGCACTGTTGGCTGATTTCTTGGCACTGACAGGAAAGCCTGTTACACTGCCACCCTACGTTTACAAGGGTAAAAAAGTGAGGACCTGGGGAGGTTTCTTGGACATGCTCCTGGAGCCTGTTTTATGTCATCTGTAGACTGGAGCACTTAGGTTACTGGTCTCCAAAAGGAGTTAACCCAGAAAGGTTTTGCCTTATACAACAAACATATTTACATTGATTTTTAACGTCTCAGCCTTTAGGTGTTTGTTATACTGTCAACCATGATAAAGAATTTCATATGTGTATAGTTTATAGTAAAACTAGAGATACACATAGAGTATGCTAGATATTTTTGTTCTTATGGGCATCTCCTTGAAAAGGAGAAGATGGGAAGATTAGAGGGTAGTTCCCATTATAATCTTTTACATCAAAGTTGCATTCTGCAATTTCTAAAATAATTCAGTTGGATTTGGGGTCTGCTACTCTGACTTAGATTCCAGAGACCTTTTTGGGTTTTTGTTTGTTGGTTTGTTTTTGGTTTTTGCCTTAAAAAAAACAATCATATTTTACATACCAATCCCAGTTCCCTCTCCCTCCCATCTTTCTACTCCTCCCATCACCACCCCCATCCACTCCTCAGAGAGGGTGAGGCCTCCCATGAGGAGTCATCAAAGTCTGTCATATATATCATTTGGCATAGGACCAAGTCCCTCTACCCTCTATCTAGGCTGAGAAAGGTAACCCTCTATAGGGAATGGTCTCCAAAAGTCAGTTCATACACTAAGGATATCAAGGTATCTCTTTCCTTGCTCTCCCTCTCTGTCCTTCCCCCAACTTGACCTTCCCCATCCCTCATGTTCTCCTCCCCACTTCGCAACTCCTCTCCCCAGTCTCCTACTCTCCCCCTCCTCCCCACACTCCAGTTTACTCAGATCTTCTCATTTTCACCTTCATGGGGTGGGGCACGGTCCATCTATATCTCTCTTAGGGTCCTCCTTGTTTCCTGACTTCTCTGGGGTTATAATTTGTAGGCTGGCTATCCTTTGCTCTATGTCTAATATCCACTTATGAGTGAATTCATACCGTGTTTGTCTGTGTCTAGCTTACCTCACTCAGTATGGTTTCTTCTAGTTGCCTATGAATTTCAAGATGTCATTGTTTTTTTACCACTGAGTAGTACTCCAGTGTGTATATGTAGCACCTTTTCTTTAACCAGTTCTGGTTGAAGGGCCTCTAGGTTGCTTCCAGGTTATGACTATTACAAATAATGCTGCTATGAACATAGTTGAACAAATGACCTTATTATATGAGTGTGTATCCTTCAGGTGTATGCCCAAGAGTGGTATTGATGGGTCTTGAGGTAGATTGATTCCCAGTTTTCTGAGAAACCACCATACTGTTTTCAAAGTGGTATACAAGTTTTCATTCCCAGCAGCAATGGAGGAGTGTTCCCCTTTCTCCACATCCTCTCTAGCATAAACTGTCATTAGTGTTTTTGGTCTTAGACATTCTGACCAGGTATAAGATGATATCTCAGAGTTGTTTTGATTTGCATTTCCCTGGTGGCTAAGGATGTTAAGCAATTCCTTAAGTGCCTTTCTGCCATTTGAGATTCCTCTGTTGAGAATTCTCTAGATCTGTAACCCATTTTTTAATTGGATTATTTGGGGTTTTGGTAACTAATTTCTTGAGTTCTTTGTACATTTTGGAGATCAGCCGTCTGTCAGATGTGAGTTTGGTGAAGATCTTTTCCCATTCTGTAGGCTGCCATTTTGTCTTGTTGACTGTGTCCATTGACTTATAAAAGCCTCTCAGTTTTAGGAGGTCCCATTTATTAATTGTTGCTCTCAGTATCTGTGATATTAGTGTTATATTCAGGACGTGGTCTTTTGTGCCAGTGCATTCAAAGATACTTCCCACTTTCTCTTCTAAGAGGTTCGGTGTGGCTGAATTTGTGTTGAGGTCTTTTATCCATTTGGACTTAAGTTTTGTACATTGGGATAGAAGTGGATCTATTTTCCTTCTTCTACATGTCAGCATCCAGTTATGCCAGCAACTTTGTTGAAGATACTTTCTTTTTTCCATTTTATATTTTTAGCTTCTTTGTCAAAAAGTAGGTGTTCATAGGTGTGTGAATTAATATCAGGGTCTTTGGTTTAATTCCTTTGGTCTACCTGTCTGTTTCTGTGCCAATACCAAGCTATTTTCATTACTATAGCTCTACAGTAGAGCTTGAAGTCAGGGATGGTGATACCTTCAGAAGTTCCCTACTTGTACAGGATTGTTCTGGCTATTCTGGGTTTTTTCTTTTTCCCTATGAAGTTGAGTAATGTTTGAAGTCTATTTTGTTAGATATTAAGACAGCTATACCAGCTTGTTTCTTAGGTCCGTTTGATTGTAAAATATTTTCCCTACCCTTTACTCTGAGGTAATATCTGTTTTTGAAGCTGAGGTATGTTTCTTGTATGCAACAGAAGGATGGATTCTATCTTTGCATCCATTCTGTTAGCCTATGTCTTTTTATAGGCAAATTGAGACCATTGATATTATGAGATATTAATGACCAGTGATTGTTAATTCCTGTTATTTTTGGTTTTGTGGGGTTGTGGTATTGTGTGGTTTTTCCCTTTTTGGGGTTTTGCTAGTGTGGTATCATCTATGGCCTATGTTTTTGTGGGTGTGGCTGACTTCCTTGGATTGGCATTTTCCTTCTAGTACTTTCTGTAGAGCTGGATTCGTGATATGCATTGTTTAAATCAGGTTTTGTCATGGAATATCTTGTTTTCTCCATTTCTGGTGATTGAAAGCTTTGCTGGTCATAGTATTCTGGGCTGGCATCTGTGGTCTCTTAGTTTCTGTAGAACATCTACCCAAGACCTTTTGGCTTTCAGGTTTTCCATTGTGAAGTCAGGTGTAATTTTGATAGGTCTGCCTTTATATGTTATTTGGCCTTTTTCCTTTGCAGCTTTTAATATTCTTTCTTTATTTTGTATGTTAAGTGCTTTGATTATTATGTGTTGAGGGGACATTTATTTTATTTTATTTTATTTTATTTTGGTCCAGTGTATTTGGTGTTCTGTAAGCTTGTTGTACTTTCATAGGCATGTCCTTCTTTAGGTTGGGAAAGTTTTCTTCTAGGATTTTGTTTTTTGCACCTTTGAACTGGATGTCTTCACCTTCTTCTATACTGATTATGCTTAGGGTTGGTCTTTCTATGGTGTCCCAGATTTCCTGGATACTTTGTGTTAAGAATTTGTTGGATTTAACCTGGTCGATGAATCTATTTCCTCTGTAGTATCTTCAAAGACTGAGATTCTCTCTTCCCTCTCTTATATTGTTGGTGTTGCTTGCATCTGTAGATCCTGATCGTTTACCCTGATATTACATTTGCAGCATTCCCTCGGTTTGTGTTTCTTTTTTGCCTGTATTTCAGTTTTCAATGTTTTAACACTTTGAACTGTTTCCTTCACCTATTTGTTTTTTCTTGGCTTTCCTTGCTTTCTTTAAAGGATTTGATTATTCCTTCCATTTTTTTTTTTTGTCTTTTCTTCCATTTCTTTAAGCAGTTTTCTCATTTCCTCTTTAAGGGCCTGTATCATCTTCATAAAGTTGTTGTTAAGGTCATTTTCTTCTGCTTCATCTGTGTTGGGATGGTCAGGTCTCCCTGGTAAAGAAGCCCTAGTTTTTGGTGATGCTATATTGCTCTTTATGTTGTTGAATGTATTCATACACTGTCACATACCCATATCCTCCTCCAGTGAATGCAGTTGGGGCCTGTGCTTTAGGGTGTCCCTCTTCCTCCAGTTGGTATAGGTGAGGCCCGTGTCTTAAGTGGTCACTCTTCCTATGGGTGCAGGTGGGTCTGTGCCTCTGCTGGACAGCTCTGGAGCTCTTCTAGGTGTAGGCATGGCCAAGGCTCCAGTGGTCACAGATGTTGTGAGGGATGGTTTGTGGTGTGGTAAGGCTGATCCCAGGTGGGTGCTTCGGGCCTAGAGAGTAGAGTCCTCCAGCCAGGGACCCAGGCGTTCACCTCTCCTGGTGGGTGTGATTCCAGAGATCCTAAAACTGTGTTTGTAACAGAGTGACGTAGAACTCAGGAAGAAATTAAAATATTCAAGTACTTGTGTCTTCTAGATGTTATAACCTTATTTCTTACATTTTTATGCATGTACATAAAGTTATCTTCTGTAGCTACATATTACTCAAGACAGAGTTGTTGAATTTTAAGTAGTAAGATCCATTATAAATATATTTCCGTTGAGTATTTGGGAGTCCTTGAGATAATTCAGTGTGAATTGGATCTTATTATGTTTGGTAAATGGAAGTAACAACTGTTTTAAATTTATATCAATTCATAAAATGTCAGCTAATGGAGAATATATTTGAGTGTTAATACTTTGGTTTTCAGAACAATTATCTATACTTGGCATTTAAATTTTTTTTGTAGGTCTTTCGCCCTTATGCAAAGCACTGGCTCAGCCCTTTGCTACAACTGGCTGTTTCCCAGAACAATGGAGAAGGAATTCACTACATGGTGGTGGAAATAGTAGCTACCGTTCTCTCTTGGACAGGCTTGGCTACACCTAAAGTAAGGAAAACTGCTTCTCTTATGAATAATATATCATTTCTTTTATGATGCCCTACTTTGGTGTTGGTTGCGTTAATATCCTCTTGACACATGTTGCTATATTAGCTATAGTTGCACTTCTATAATGAACCTACAGTCCATTGTATCACAGATTGCTTTTACCTTTTATCTACCTTGGTAATCCCTTTGCCCTTGCCTTTCTTAGTAAACTGTTAGGTGTTCCTTTTGCTTATTGCTTTGATTTGCTAGGAGATTAGAACCTAGGTGACAGAATTGTCTCCATAATTGAGAACACTGTCTGTGTTTCAGGTCCCTGGATTTGGGTGCACTTATATGATAGTTTATTTGCTCTCATAGTGTTAACTGTTATCCATGAAATTGTTGAGAGTGACATGCACCATCCTTAATATAGACTTGTATGGCTTTTTCATGTCTTTGTGTCTGGATGTTTCTGTTTTATTTCACAATAAGCCAAATCTAAATTTCTTGGTATTGATGTGATAAAGCGGTTAATAGCCTGACCAATAGCATGAAAGAACTGGAGTACTTAATTAACTTAAGAGCCATCAGAAAGACCATCAGGAGCTCAGCTATACTTGAGAAGGTAGAATTGTCAGTCATTGGCATAGCAACAGAATTGAAAAGGGAAGTGATGAAATGAGCAGAAGCACTGGGAAAAAAGACTAGGCAGTTATCAGGAGACACATTGGTGAGGGACCCAGAACAAAATCTCTTACAGCTTCATTGATTCAGAGGTCTAAAAAGGCCTAAGAGCCAAATTGCAGTGGGTACTGGTGGAAACAAGCCTTATTGATTTCCTTCCCACCTTATATCAGGACTCAACAGGACCTGGACAGGACCACTCTCAGTGTCTCAGGCAGAGACTGGGAGTGGATCTCTGGACAAATAATATGAAGAATATGGCCAACTAAGGCTTGAGCCCTAATTTTAGCTCCTTCCACCAGGCCACAGTGTATTGACTGTGCATACAACTGAGCTACCGCAATTTCTCCCACTATCTGCCAAGGAAGGGTATTGCCTGTAGTCAGCATTGAAAACCCACATAGGGTTTAACCAGAAATTAGGTCCCTCAATAAAATGTGAGGTTTCTTTCAGAATTGTGTATTTGGATTACTTCCAAGGCCTGGCATGATGGTGCATGCTTACAGTTCGCTACTTCAGAGGTACTGGTATGACGAGATTCAGTAGTCCAAGGGCAGCCTTGGCTATATAGTTCATTTGAAGTTAGTCTGTGCTACATGGAAGCCTATTTCAAAACAACAACAAAATATGGGTAGGGTGAGATATTCTTCCAAAATGGAATGTTACTTATCTTACAAAATTTCAATATGTTTTCAGGGGGTCCCTAAAGATGAAGTGTTAGCAAACCGGTTGCTTCATTTTCTAATGGAACATGTCTTCCATCCCAAAAAAGCTGTGTTTAGACATAACCTTGAAATTATTAAAACCCTTGTCGAATGCTGGAAGGAGTGTCTTTCCATACCTTACAGGTACATATTTGCTAGTTTTTACAGTATTGTGTAGAAAAAGATCAAAGCGTAGCAAGTTTTAAATGGTAACTACAATGAAGTATAATTATATGAATTAACAGGAATATAATTTTATAAGGGATTACCAAAACCAAAAATAATTTTAGTAATAATTTGAACTATAATCCATTTACAAGGTAAATTTTGCTTCTGATAAAACTACAACTGCAAAGTTTGACAACAGAAGCATAGCTGGGTGTTCAGTGGCTCCCCACCCTGGTCTTCAGCCCTCCCATTACTTTGGCTCCACACTGGGCAATTGGAGTATACTGCCCTGCACTACCCCAGCCCAGAGGTACCTTGCAGGCTTTGTTGGATGACTTTTACCCTTGCTTGAAGAGAGCTAAAATTTTAAGGTTACTATAAAGTGACAGGATTGAGACAAATTATTAGAATGGGAAAGAACTTACAAGTCGGGGAAGTAGGGAGGAGCCATGTGTTCCTTGTACTATTTAGCTGAAAATTTGCTTTAGAAAATGCTTTGTCTTCCTATTTCTTACTCATTATATATCTGTGTTTTCTCCCTTGTACTGTGTTACAGGTTAATATTTGAAAAGTTTTCCCATAAGGACCCTAATTCTAAAGACAATTCTGTAGGAATTCAATTATTGGGCATTGTGATAGCTAATGACTTGCCTCCCTATGACCCAAAGTGTGACGTAGCGAGTACCAGGTAAATAGCATCCTTTCTACTTGATTCTTTCATGAAGTCTCTGAATTGATACTCAGATGTAGTATTGATACAGTTAAGGACCAGGCACAAATACTTGTACCTAAAATTATAAGGTTGGATTTATAGGCCATTTGGAAGGAGAAATGTATCTGGAGTGAAGAAGAATTGTAGGCCTTAAAAATATTAATTGGGGCTAGCAAGATAGCTCAAGGATAAATAAGGTGCTTGTGGCTAAGTCTGATGATTTTGAGCTTGATCCCTGGGATGTACATGGTGGAAGGAGAGAACCAAGTCTCCCAAGTTATTCCCTGACTCCACACACATGCTGTGGCATAAATATAATAAAGAAGTGTAATAGAAAATTTTAATTAGTGTAATTTTCTGTATATAGCTGTAAACAGAAGTTGTTTAATATCCCCCCCTCTCTGTGTGTGTGTGTGTGTGTGTGTGTGTGTGTGTGTGTGTGTGTGTGTGCGTGTGTGATACACCTGTATGTGTGAGTGCACCTGCCCTTGGATATACATGCATAGGCCAGAGAAAGACATCAGTTGGCTTTTTTCATTACTTTCTGCTTTATCCCTTGAGACTGTGTCTCTCACTTAACCCAAAGCTTGCCATTTCATCTGTGTTGGATGGCCAGCCAGCTCTTGGTATATGCTTGTGTTCATGCCCAGCTTGTGTGGGTGTTCAGGTCCCTGTTAGTACAACAAATTCTCTTACCCAGTGATCTTCCTCTCCTGCCCTCTTTTTGAAACTGGCATTTTAAACATTGACTCTAGTAAGTATTCTGGGCTCTATGGGAGGATTTGAACTGTTTTGACTATGAAGGGGGATGCCCCTATACTGGCAGCTCTCTTCCTGGGCTCCAGCCTCAATTTATCCTGTCCTGATGGCAATCACATATTCAGAATAGGGTGGGTATGAAGTGTAGGGGAGAGAAACTATAGTAAGATAGTTTAGAACATGACAAAAGGAACTGGCCATTTTTAAAAAAAATCGGGATCTCACTGTATAACTCTGGATATTCCGGAATTTGTTCCATAGACCAGGCTGACCTCAAACTCAAGAGTTTCTCCTGCCTCTGCCTCCCAAGTTCTGGGATTAAAGGTGTGTGTGACCATGTCTGGCTTCTTGCCCTGCTCTTAAGGATTTTTGATGTTGGTATCTACACAATGTTCTGTAAGCTCAGCCCTGCACTCTTGGGTCCCTCACCTCTATTGGGAATGAGGGCAGTTTCAGTTCTGATTGATTCATATTGGCCTTTAGACAGGTCGTACCTGCTGCTTTTGTTATAGCTAGTGTGACTTCAGAGCTAAGGCAGCCAGTAGCTCAGCATAGACCTAAAAACTTGTTTTCAAATGTGAGCTTTTTGTGCCTTGTTTTCGTCACCAGGAGTTACCACAAAGAGTTTGTAAAAGCCAAGAGCATCACCTTCTCTTTTTCAACATTGTGTTGTCTGTAGGCTGCCTGTGTCAGGGAATCCTAGTCTTAGATACTCCCTCCTTTCTTTCCTGCAGTTTTCTCTGGTGTCCAGCAGAGGGCTATACTCTTATTGGAGTGCTCCCTGAATTGGACAGTAGACTTTCATAATTGTGATGCCAGAACCCATAAATTTATATTCATGCACATTTAAATCTATATTCAAGCAATTTGCATCACATTTTCTATTTATATTTTCTCAATTAGCCTATTAATGTGACAGGAGGAAGATTGTTACATTTTTCTGTCAAACATTCCAATGGATTGTTTTCTGCTTATTATAGATATTTTGAAGCCTTAGTCAATAACATGTTCTTTGTGAAGTATAAAGAGGTATATGCAGCTGCAGCAGAAGTCTTAGGACTTATTCTTCAACATGTTACTGAAAGGAAACAGGTGAGTGCTGCAAAGTACACTTGTGATTGTCATTACCCGGTGTCCGCCTATGTTACCTCAGCACTGCTTGTGGTGGGCTGCTGTGTAGGGCTGAGGTATGGGTGAGAGAAGGATCTCTTGTCTGGCATTCATGAAGCTCTGCCTGCCCCAACAGCACAAATGCAAGCAGACAGTGGTGAGTTCTCACTGCTGTATTCAGGTTGGCTATCTAGGCAGCCACTCCCTCCAGGTTGTCCTCTTGGCTCACTCCTCTTCTCACTGCCTGGCTGTTTCTTTAGCTCCTTTTCTCTGTTCTGGTGGTCTCTTTTGTTACAACTCTGAGCACCTTGTCTAGCCTATTGGCTTTGGAAGCAATCTTTATCTGTCCCTAATTTGTATCTCCACTCCATTTCCTCTCCTGACGGGAAAAACAGGGTGGAAGCTGGGCTGTAGGTGCTGCCAGGATGGGTGAGGACAGACTTAATGATGCTAACAGCCTGGAGAAGACAGAAGGTGACCAAACAGCAAATTGGACTCTTGCCCATTTCCCTGACTGCAAAATTATTTGTACTTAAAGTTATATTAAAACAATTCCGTATGAAAGTGGGGCTTCATTTTTATTTTGGCCATCTCACACCCCCTTTCCATTCTTTATTTATAAACTTCTTAAAAACTTTTATTACCTTATTTTTTAACAAGTTTACATAGTGTGTCTTGTTTACTTATCACTCTTACTACCTTGTCTCCATCTTTCCCACAAGTCAATCTCTCTCTCCCTCTCTCTCTCCCCCTCTCTCTCTGTCTCTCATGTTTTTGTCTAGTCATTTTGTTTCGTAACTCACCAATAGTACCATTTGTGTGACCATGTTTTGAAGCTATCTCTTGGGGCCTGGTGGGTTCAGTAGAAGGTATACAATTAATGACAGTAATTCACCATCGCCCAAAATCTTATCAATACCAGTAGTTCAGTCGTTCAGAGATAAAGTGTGGAGCCCTGACCCATTCCTTGACTCATTGTTTGTTAATAGAGCTGCCTTATGTATGTAGGCCAAGTGCAGATAACTATCATTTATCTGAGGTAACGACTGCAGTGGTTGTAGTAAGGCTAGGGATTGCCATTTCCTAACCCTTCACCCTGTCTTCCAACTTTTTTTGTTTTGTTTTTTGGTTTTTTGAGACATGGTTTCTCTGTGTAGCTTTGGAGCCTATCCTGGCACTCACTCTGGAACCAGGCTGGCCTCGAACTCACAAAGACCCGCCTGCCTCTGCCTCCAGAGTGCTGGGATTAAAGGTGTGTGCCACAAATGCCCAGCTGTCTTCCAACTCTTATATACGTCCTACAACTCTTTCATAATCTTCCCCGAGCCTTAGAAAGGAGTGGTATAAGTGACTTGTTTAGGACTGGGTCTACATCCATTGCTTATTTCCTGCACATTGGGAAGCCATATCTCAGCACTCACCACTGTTCATTGTAAAATTAAGAAAGTTTACCTAAGAATAACCTTGTTAGGACATAATTGTGATGTCTTTGAATGTTAGGTTTGAATGTGATGTTGTTTATCTTTACCACATCTTAGCAAGTCAAAGTGGAGTCCTAGCTTTATTTTCTTATTACTCAGATTTCTGCTTAATACATACTTTGTCTTGCATTATTTTATAACTTAAATTTAGTATAGATTTAGTGTAAGAATCTGAAAAATAAAAGGAAACCTAAGTAGAGCAGCTCCTGTTCTATCCACTAAGCCACTCTCAGCACCTCCATGATGGCTCTTACGCTGAGTGTGCCTGTCCTGTCTTCTGTTTGCCTGATCTGTTCTTTCTTTACTTGCTAAACTGACCATTTCGTCCTGTGACCAGATTAAATACTTTTAATGAAAAGATACATTTTAGGCCAGGCAGCCCTCCACGTTGATCTCTCAGCCCTAACAGATACACTGTATGTATTAGCAGTGAAATAATTAAACTGTTCCAAGTGAGATTTAAAATCATGGAAATTTGTGATTAAGTTTTTTAATTTTTAAAAGTCTCAGCAGTAAGTTTGTGTTAAAAAAAAAAACTATCCATTTAGCCTTCATGCCTTTAAACAGTTGTAATATTTGTGAGGAGACAACTGAAATGAGTATTTTCATGACTTCAACAAGGCTTCCTTGAGTACATCATCCATACTGAGTACTTGCTTTTGATGACTTGCATATTGGTTCTAGACCCTAGAGACACAGCAGGAAATAGGTAGGCCACATCCCTGCTCTGAGAGAGCTAGGATTTGGGGGAGGAAACCAACAGTATACAAATGAATATTTAAAAGTTGTAATGAATGGTAAAAAGAGAGTGTGATCCATGCAGGAGGACCATGATAAGATCTGTTGAGCTAGAATTGCTAGAAATCAATGAGAGTATTTGACCAAGGTACCTAAAATAAAATGTCTTGAACTGTTATTTGATAAACATTAAACTAAAACTTCTCAGAAGACTTACTTTCAATGTTTCTATGTCAGAAGGAAACATGGTGCTAAAGTTGTGGCCTTGCTCACTCACTATTACAGTCAAGGCCTGCGAACCCTGTGACTGTCCAGTGGTTAATGCAAACCAGTGACCATTCCTAGCAATGTTTCATCACTTGAATGTGAACCGTGGTGAAGGTCATAATATTGAACATCTTTCTTGGGGTAACTTTGAAAATTAAAATAAATTTATAATTCAGCACTTAACATAATGTTCCACTTCTATGTTTAAAAAGAAACTTAATTTTTCAGGTGATAGCAGAGTCAGTATGTGAACTGGTGGTAAAGCAACTAAAGCAACATCAAAATACTATGGAAGACAAATTTATTGTGTGCTTAAACAAAGTAGTGAAGGGCTTCCCTCCTCTTGCTGACAGGTAGGGGACAACAGCAGGAGATGTGGCATATGGGTAGGGGGTAAGGGAGAGTGTCAGGGGACATCTTCTCATGAACCCTCTCAACTACCAGTTTCTTGAATGCTGTGTTCTTTCTGCTGCCAAAATTTCATGGAGTGATGAAGACTCTTTGCCTGGAAGTTGTGCTTTGTCGTGCAGAGACAACTACAGACCTGTACTTACAGTTAAAGAGTAAGGACTTTCTCCAAGTCATGAGACATAGGTAAGTTAAACATCAGGCCTCACTGCCTACAATACAGCCAGGTCAGAAAATGTTCACTTGTCCATGTATCTTCTCTAACTAGGAACTACTTGTAGGTATTCAAGAGAAGCATATTGTGAGATTTCAACCTAAGAGGTAAAAGTGATGAAAGTATAGAAGTAAAATGTGAGCCTATCATAGCTCCTCTGTTTCTGGAGCCTCGGGTAGCCACATCATGTCCCAGCTTTGTGTGCTTCTCCCACATATGAAGAACACTCCTGTATTGTAGTACTTGGGCTCTTTTTCAATTCTGTATTTTGAAAGGCAAGAGCCACCTTATGTTAAAATTGCTCATGTCTTTTCGAAGTTGCAGTGGAATAGAAGATAATTTTAAGATAAAGCAATTAGTCCCTTATTTCTCTGTCCTCTTACATTCATGACCTGTATGTATGTACTTTCACAGTGATAAAATACTGGTAAGTGTATAATGTACTGATATCTACGGTTAAATGTCCTTGTGTTCTGCTCTCTTTCAGTACATATTCAAAGCAGACTTCTTGAAGGAACATGAGACTTCAGATAAGGAAAGACACTTGCTCATTTAGGACTCAGGCTTACTTAGATTACTGTCTGACATAACTAGGTAGCACCTGAAATCGTTTTTTGAATGAAATCCTTCATATTTTTAGCTTATTTTGTCTGCCACCATCTGTTTCTTTAAATGAACTTTATTTTGGAATAATCTTATAGTTACAAAATTGTTAAAAGATACTATACTGGAATTCACTGTATAGACCCAGCTGGCCTCGAATTCCCAACTGCTGGTATTAAAGGCATATGCCACCACCACCCAGCTTCACCTGTTCTCTTTTTATATGATCATGGTTGTAGTTGTGTTTTTTCCCTTTGGCTCTTTGCTCTTAGGGAGCCTGCCGCCCAGCTCACAAATAAGTTAAAAACACAGAGATTTACTCTTTCTTATGAATGCCTGGCCTTAGCTTGGCTTATTTCCATCCACCTTTTCTGAACTTAAATTATCCCATGTACCTTTTGCCTCTGGGCTTTCATCTTTGTCTATTGTATATACTTTCTTTCTTACTTTGTTGCTGGTTGTGTAGCTAGGTAGCTGGCCCCTAATGTCCTCCTCTCCTTTTTCTTCCTCCTTGATCCCTTATCAGATTTCTCCTCCTATTCATTCTCTCTGCCTGCCAACCCCTCCTATCCTTTCTCCTGCCTTGTTATTGGCTGTTAAGCTCTCTATTAGACCAATCAGGTGTTTTAGACAGGGAAAATAACACATCTTCACAGAGTTAAACAAATGCAACATAGAAGAACACAACATATCTTTGCATCATTGAAACAGATGCTCCACAGCATAAACAAATGTAACCATCTTTACCAAATATTTTGCAGCACATGGTAATCACAATCATGATTGTTAAAACTAAGAAATTAATGTTACTATCAAATAAACTAGACTGCCTTTGTTTTTTAAGTTCTTAAAAATCCTGTAGGCTTAAGCCATGGATTTGTTTTGGTTTTGGTTTTGGTTTTTTTTGTGTGTGTGTGTGTATGTGTGTGTGTGTGTTGTTTTGAATGATTGCTTCAAGCTTGCCATTCATTATTATTTACTTCATGGTTTTAAATTTTTGTCTTAGTCTTCCTTGTGCCTGGAACTCACCAGTTCCTTTCTGGTTGACAATTTTGGTAGGAGTGTTCCATTGTAAATGGTAGTCTTTTATGATTCCTTTTTAGAAATATTTTTTATTGACAGTTTTACACACATCTACATATTACATATAATGTCTTTTGATAAGAATAATTCCAAGTTTTCTGCTATCCCCTTCCCACTGCCATTAGAACCTTTCTTCCCAACACTTCTCCCTACTCAGACTTTCATACCCCCCCCCTCTCTCTCTCTCTCTCAATAGTCCATTGAGTTTAACTTGTATGTTTATGGATATAGGGTTATTTACTGGGTTATAGGTACATCACCAAAGGCCACACCACTGAAGAACAATGACTCACCTCCCCCAGTAACTATTAACTATCAGTAGCTTCTCCACTGGGGGTGGAATGTCATGAGCTCCCATGACATGCCAGTCATAGAATCTTAATAAGCCTAACCATGCCCAGGTAGCTTCAGTAAGTGCATGTGTGCAGTGGCCAGCTCACAGTATTCTTCCCAACCCTTAGGCTCTTAACATTCATTCACTCTTGATCAGTGATGCTCCCTGAGACTTGGGGGCTAGGTGGGTTAAATAACTATCCTGTTTAGGACAGAACAAGCATTAGTCACTTCTCAGCACTTTGACCATTTGTGAGCCTGTATTAACCAATATCCACTTACAAAAAACTTTTCTGTACAAGGTTGAGCCCATCACTAATCTATGGGTACAAACATAAATACTTAAAAGTTACATATTATTTAGCAAAACAACAGTAGGACGTTTTCCCCCTTAGGCCCTGTGACCTCCATAGCCATGAGCTTTTGACAAGGTTTATAATACAGGCTTGGATTCCTTTTTATGGAATAGGCCTCAAACTAATTAGAAGGCAGTTGGTAACCCCCATAGCGTCCATTACCACCATTGTACTAGTGGATACATCTTGCCTTGCATGTGGGGTCTACTACTACATAGAACCACTGACGACTATTCTTCCTCAGTGGCCTGGATAGCATAGTTCCAGAACTAAGAAAGCTATCCAACAGAGAGGAAGTTTTCATGTCAGTTCCAGTTTGATTTCTGTATGTCTTGCAGTCAAAGTGTATGATGTTTCAGCAGTAGGATCTTACTATCTAGTTCAAATGGGCAACTAAGTATATTGGCAACAACCTGCATTATTTTAAGGTTCTTAGGAACTTCCTTGACCATCACTGCATAGGGAGGGAGGTAGCCTAAGCCTGGAACTTGGATTTTCATTTAATAACTCATAGTTTGTGTCAGCAGTATTATCCTCCCATACAGAGTACCTCTTGTTTGAACTCTTGAAAAAAAAATCTATTTAATTAGCTTTCAGATTAATGACTTTCCATACGGCTTTCTATATCTTTCTTGTTATGGGTAACCATCCCCAAACTCTCTCTTCTCCCCCATCTTCTCATCCTAATCCCTTCTTAAATCTTTCCACCCCTTATAGTTTCCCTATTTCCTTCTTTTCCATATTCTTACCCCATGTTCCATCTATTTTTTGTATCACAAGTGTTTTTTCTATCTACTTCCCACTTAAGGCCTCTTCTACTCTCCCATCTCATGGACCCTTTCTAGCTTCCTGACCTCTATAGACACTACAAATTAAACACATAAATCTACAGTTTTGAAGCTAGAACTCACTTATTAGAGACCATGCAGCAGTTGTCTCTTTGGGTCTGGATTACCTCAGTATACTACTTAGCATTTTCCTGAAACTTTTATAATTTCCTTTTTCTTTATAACTGAATAAAATTGTATTGTGTATGTGCATGGGTCACATTTTAATTATTCTTTCACTAGTAGACTTTAAATGTACTTTTCTGAATTATACAAGCTTGAAACTTTAGGACAAGAAGAAAATATTAGTTATCATACTTTCTAAGTATGATAAACATCATTAAAATTATGTGTTACCAAATGTCTCCTTTATTTTAGAGATGATGAAAGACAAAAGGTGTGTTTGGATATAGTTTATAAGATGATGGCAGAATTAAAACCAGTAGAACTTCGAGAACTTCTGAATCCTGTTATGGAATTTGTTTCCCATCCTTCTCCAGCGTGTAGAGAACAAATGTATAATATTCTTATGTGGATTCATGACAATTACAGGTTAGCCTTCATTTCATTTTATATCACCTTTTAAAAAAAAATCTGTGGTGTGCATGCATGTGCGTGTGGGTGTACATCACAAACATATGTCTCTACATACATAGACATCAGAGGACATTCTCAGGTTTTGGTCCTCTCCTTCCACTTGTTTCAGACATGGTCTTTTTGTTTTGTACATGTCACTGTGTATACCAGGCTAAAGAGACTCTGGGATTACAGATGTGTACTACTTTACCCAACTTTGCATGGTTGCTGGGGATTTGAACTCAGTTCCATATGCTTGCACAGCAACTGGTTTACCACCAAGCCACCTCCCCAGGCCTATATTAACCTCTTCTGAAGGGCTTGTATACTTTGTGATTTGAAATATAAGAAAACATTTTTAGCGATATGACTGACAACTGAAATAAGTTTATTTCAATTACTGAATTATCCTTTTTTGCAATTATTTCATGAATATGTAGGAAATAGAAAGTGAAATTATCAGTTGAGTTAGAAATACATGAATCGGGGCTGGAGAGATAAGAATTCTTGCTGCTTTTACAGAGTTTGGTGCCTATTACCCATGACAGGGAGCTCCCACAACTGCCTATAACTCTAGCCCTAGGGTATCCAGTGCCATCTTCTAGTCTCTACAGGCATTGCATGCTTGTGCACACAGAGTAAATCTTTTTTTCTTTTCTTTTCTTTCTTTTTTTTTTTTTTTTAAGTGTATTAATGCTCTGCCTCCTGAGAGGCATGTGCTACCACCACCTAGTGAACCTTCTAAAAGAGACTTCTTCCAGGCAGTGTCATCCCTCAGGTACCAGCAGAGGTGACAGGACTCAGAGCATAGAAGGGTCTGTCCTGATCTCACACCTTTAGTAAGCTCTGCTGAATTGCCTTGGGCATGGGTCTCATGGAAACCCACCTTTGCCTTAACCCAGACTGTGTGATTGGAGTAGAGTGGAAAACTGATACTTTGTTATTTTTCCAATCAGAGATCCAGAAAGTCAAATGGATCAAGACTCCCAGGAAATATTTAAACTGGCAAAAGATGTGCTGATTCAAGGACTGGTTGATGAGAACCCAGGACTCCAGTATGTGCTGCTTCTGGAATAAATTAGACAAGGACTAGATTATTCCTTTCTAGACTAGCTTAAAGTTTGTACAGTGATACCATCATTCTCTCTGCTTCCTGCATTTTCTAATCATTAGCAAAATTGTGAAGAATAGGATTTTAAAATCCTGACAGGTTGTTTAAAAAAAAAAAAAAAAAAAAACCGTGTGAAAAGATGGTTAGGACAAAGTGCTTATGCAGTGAGTTAGTTAAAGATTTTTAAGTTGAAGCAAACTGTAATAACAACTGTTCCATTCTCCATTTAACACATATAGTTAAAATCATAGTATATATCAAAGTTATCTGAAGTGTTGGACACCCTAGCATTAGGAAGAAACCATAATGTTTATTCTATGTGGAGATTGTTCTCTAAAATACCGTAACTATGTATTTTTAGATGTGTGAGTGTCTTATCAAATGTCAAACACATAAGAAAGGACAGTTTTTAATATGCTTTGACATACTACTTATTTTTCACTTGCTTCAATTTTAAATGCATTGGACTTTAACAATTTATATTTAAATTTCATAAGTAGTTGTCTGTTGAGAAGTTCAGAGTGTTCTGTTTTTTTTCTTTGGACAATACTGAGGATTGAAATTAGAATTTTACATATATCAGACTAGCAGTGTAATAACTGACCCATAGTCTCAGCCCTAACGATTTTAATTTAAATTTTGAATACATTATAACAGCATTTTGCAAAGAGTTGTTTTAGCAAAGCAGTAAAGGATTCTATGAAACTTGCTTTTGGTCCTGGGCATCTACGCCAGAGACTTGTGTGCTAGACAAGTGCTCTACCAGCAAGTGAGCCACAACTACTAATATGTGTTAAAATGATTTTGCGTTTCAAAATGGTTAGTACTATATACTCATTGTTGTAAACTCTCAGGGGATAGATAGTGATCCAGTTTGTAAAATTTTCTATAGTTTGGGGATATTTTCCTTCAGAACACCTGATTATTCATACTCATATTGTGATGTAGTTTCCCTTTCGTCTGAGAGTGATGTGAATGAAAAGCTGTGAAGTCCCCACATGACCCTGGGCAATATTTCCTTCCATTTGCTGGTATCTAAGCATGTTTTTCTCTTCACTTTTCAGATTAATTATTCGGAATTTCTGGAGCCATGAAACCAGATTACCATCCAATACATTGGACCGATTGTTGGCACTAAATTCTTTATATTCTCCGAAAATAGAAGTCCACTTTTTAAGTTTAGCAACAAATTTTCTGCTTGAAATGACCAGGATGAGCCCAGATTATCTAAACCCAATATTTGAGCATCCTCTGTCAGAATGTGAATTTCAGGTGAAGTGCTTGTCCCTTGAAATATGTTTTCCCTGTTGTTAATATCTTCTAATGTTCAACTAACATTATTAATTTCCTTGAAATGTGAATGTACAACATGTGCTTCCTTTTCCCCTGATGTTTTACACTCTTTATCCTCTCAGACTCCATTTGGACCTCTCGCTTTCCTGTTCTTCCTCTCATATTCCTGGGAGAGATAAAGTTCAACCATCGCCTGATCCAAATACTAACCAAGCATAACCTTGCTTAGCTGTGATCATAGATCAAGTTTGCAGCTTCTTGTGGTAGCCACAATAGTGGCACAGGTGCTTCTTAATGGGCAGGGCTTTGTGTATTCCCTAGTACAAATTAAATATCCCTTACCTGAAATTATTGGGATCACAAGTGGTTTAATTTCATGCTATTTTTGGATTTTGAAATATTTGCATGTACCATATGTCTACTTACTTATTTATTTTTAGAATTTTATAGTGTTTACATCATTTAACCTCATCCCTCTCCTCCCTCCTCACAGGTCCCATCCATGCTTCCCAACCCCCACTGCCTCTCAAATTCATGCCCTCTTTTTCCTTGTTATTGTTATACACACACACACTTGTGCAAATAAATATGTGGATATAACTTACTGAATCCATTTAATGTTCTTCATATGTATATGTTTTTAGGGATGACCATTTGATACTGGATAACCAATTAGGGGGCTCATCCTTGGAGAAGACTGATTCTCCCTTCTTCAGCTGTCATTAATTGTCTGTGGTGCTTCACCTACAAGTAGGGTCTTAAGAGATTCCGCCATCCACATTGGCATGCCTCACTGTACCAGGCAAGCATGGAAATATTTCAGTGCCACTACAAAAGAAACATTATTTTCTTTAAACTCTTCTTTCTATAGGAATATACCATAGATCCTGACTGGCGTTTCCGAAGTACTGTGCTCACTCCAATGTTTATTGAGACCCAGGCTTCGCCGAGTATTCTCCATACCCAAACCCAGGAAGGGTCCCTTTCAGACCGAAGGCAGAAGTCTGGGCAAGTGCGAGCCACTCAACAGCAGTATGATTTCACCCCGACACAAACCATAGGTAACAAATGACCAGACACTCTGGCCTTTGGCAACAACTTCTTTTGCAAGAACAGAAACTTTTTGGAAGAGAAATAAAGTGGTAACACAAAGGTCATAAGGAAGATGTGTCAGTCAAAGGGCAAAAGGAGAGAGGTTTTCAGAGTAGTCAGGTCTGCAGAGAAAGGAACAGTTGTTGGGGCAGGTGGAGGTGACAGAGAGAGGCTGTTGTAAGAGGAAAGGATTCTGGATGGTGCAGGTGTAAATGGACTTAATGCTATTGAATCATACATTTCAAAGTGTTTGAAGTGGTAAATGTTACTATATGGTTTTTCCACATTTTTTGAGGGGGAAACGACTATTTTAGAATAGAAGAATCATCTGATGATAGCTAGACATGCTTGTTTTGGTTTGGTTTGACAAAAAACTGTTTATTTAATGTGTCGTATTTAAGGCATCTTATCTCAAGAGCAGAGTAGCATTCAGCCAGGCTCATTTACTGATGTTAGTAGTTTATTGGACTGTTCTCTCCCAGCAGATTAATTCCTTGCTTTGATATGCACAGCATAAATTAAGAATAAAATATCTTAATTCTGTTTTTAAAAAATTATTTTATATATTTGAGTGCTTTACCTTCATATATGCATGTAGTGCATGTACATGCCTGGTGCCAGCAGAGGCTAGAGAAGGGTTTGATCTCTGGAAACTGGAGTTAAAAATCAGTTGTAAACTGCCATGTAGGCGCTGAGAACTGTACACAGGTCCTCTGCAGGTTCAGCAAGGGCTCTTAACCACTGAACCACCTCTCCCGCCCCCCTTAATTGTTTTGAATAACACTTCGGCATTTGTTTCACATCCTGTTGTTTCTGAAAGTAGAACTAATTTGAATGATCACAGTGAAAATTCTTTGACAAGCACTGTAAACATAAAATGCTATTACTGTGATGATTACCACTGCGGAAGGGTCCTGAGGCTCAGGTGTCTGTGGTGTGCTCGGGTCAGACCCAAGTACCCTTGATCTCAGCCCAGTGTCCCAGGTAATTGCAGAGGTCTAGCACTGCAGGTGTGCCCTAGCAGGTTTTGTACACTGAGCAGGTTGTGCTGCATTCTCACTGTTCTGGTCCTATGTGTTGTAGTTGAAAGGAGCTCATTCGATTGGCTGACTGGGAGCAGCATTGACCCATTGGCAGATCACACACTCGTCCCTTCAGAATCCTCATCTTCCTCCTTGCTGTTTGCTCACAAGAGGAGTGAAAAGTCACAGAGAATATCCTGGAAGTCGGTAGGACCTGACTTTGGGATAAAAAAGTTGGGCCTTCCTGGTGATGAGGTAGATAACCAAGCAAAAAGTGGTAAGTAAAATGCTGAAATATGTTTAATATGTATTGCCCCTCCTGCAGAAGCTTACATGGAGAGAGCATTATTTCTGACTGTCCACATTTCCTTGAAAGCTGTAACGGAAATCATTAAAATTCAACCCATCAATCATTGTTTGGACACTTAACCATGTTGAAAACATTATTTTCAGATGTTCTTCAAGAAATACTATGTATGTGGCAAGTCCATTAGTTTAGTGACGTCTGGAACATTAAGGGTAGGTAAGGCAGTAAATGGGGTAGAATTAGTAAGCCTAGTCTCAGGGGTGAGAGGTTAAATCCAAGCACAGTGTGGAGCAAGTATTTGGAAAGACTAGATAAGGAAGGTATTTGACAAGAGCCTGGAAGCCTAGGATGTAGGAAGAGAAATGACGAAAAAGATGTAGATAGATATTTTTGTTGAGTGGAAGAAACTCAAAAATTAGTTCAGCAAGGTTTGTGGAGAGCAAAATCCACTCTGAGGACCATGTGTGGTCCAGCTGGATCCATGTCCTGGGAAACTTGGAGAGTTGTGAAGGAACCTGTAAAGGGAAGAAGCAGGGTACACTTTAGGAAGCTACCACCTGATGAATGGAGTAGAATTAGTCATGGGTACCACGTGGCGTGAGAAGAATGGCAAAGCCAGAAGCACTATCACTTAGGCCTCAGCAGCTTGAAAGTGAGTAGGTGGGTGGCTTCCTTTCAGACCCAATGGGAATTTAACAGGCAGGATGCCTAGTAAGTCTCCAGACTCAACACTGAAAGAGCTGGGGAGAAGGTAGCTCTTTACAAGACTGGGAATGAAGGAGAGCCCAGTGGAAAAGATCCAAAAACTGTTGCATACCCCACGGGAATGAACATGCATTCAGACCATAGAACTAAAGCTAGAAGCAAGCATAACGAAAAGGTATCAGAAGTGTAAAACAAACAAAAAAAAAAAAAACAGATTTTATTCCCAACTACTGTTTTTATACATCAGTCTCAAATATATGGTGTTGTTTTGTTTTGTTTTTTTGGTTTTTCGAGACAGGGTTTCTGTGTATAGCTTTGGAGCCTATCCTGGCACTTGCTCTGGAGACCAGGCTGGCCTCGAACACACAGAGATCCACCTGCCTCTGCCTCCCAAGAGCAGCTTGAGAGAGAAAGAGGCTGTGTGCCAGAGTTCAAGCAGAAGGGTTTTTTACTAAGGGAAAAAGATCATAAAGGGGGGAGAAGGGGAGAGACTGTCCCTCTGGGGACAGGAGCAGTGGGAAAGAGGAAAGAGAGGCAGAGGGGGACAGACAGACAGACAGACGGACAGAGAGAAAGAGGGATAGGAGGTGGGCAGGGCCCTTTTAAAAAGGAATATAATGAATAGGCACAGGTGTTGCTCTTAGTGGCGAAGCTGATGGCTTATCTTGTCAGAACTCCAAAGGCAGGCCAGTACAAATGCCTAAATATTAACATATGACTCATATTCTGTTCTCTAAATGTCCCTTTTAGAAGGAGATGCACCCATCTTTTTTGCTATTAACCTGGAGTTTTAGGGTGTGCCAGGAAACTCTCTCTGCTTTCCTTCTTCCATATGTGACTATTTCTCAGGACTCTTCCTCCTTAGAATGCAGAGCAGAGCCATTGATCTTGCTATGAGATTGGACTATTACTTAAAAGGATGCCCTTCTTAGTTGTCCCTCTAACACACTCATCCAAGACACTTAGTTACATGTCACTTTCCCTACTATGATCTCTGACAAACTGCTAAAGACAGGTCTGCACTAGGATACTGCATTCTAATTAATTTAAGGTTCTGGGCCAGTTGGCTTCTTTATTGATTGGAACTTAGGCTAAGACTTAAGGACAGTTCCTGGGGGTAATAGCAGTTATCCATGATTTACTGATCTACAGTATTTCCCTGACTACATTTCTATACTAAAAATAAGTATGTGTGGTATAGGTGGAATTTGGGTACTGTACAAAAATTAAGAAAAAAGTACAACTCGTATTCTTTAGAGTTCAGAATTGCTAAGCTGCCCTGTCTGCTGTTTCCTATTGGTTTTGTCCTTAACAAATCACCAAATTACAGCTTAAAATTGGAGATAACACTTTGGGGGATTCTGGGGAAGAATGGAATTCAGCTGCATGTGTTGTTTAATTGACCATGAGTAGCCAACCCTGCTTTCTGTTCTGCAGGCACTTACAACCGGGCAGAAATTTTGAGGTTACGCAGACGATTTTTAAAGGACCGAGAAAAACTCAGTTTGCTCTATGCCAAAAAGGGCCTTGTGGAACAAAAACTAGAGAAGGTTTGTATCTTGTTCATGGATTCAGTACCTATTTTGCATACAGATAGTATGCTAAGGAAATAAGTTCTGTCAGATATTGGTCTACAAAATTATAGGAGCAGCACTACATAAGTGCCTTCTGACATTACTAGGCTTAAAGCTATTCATGACACTTCCTAAGAAATGACATCTTCCCTAATCCTTGTCTGACTGGACCAGGACTAATAGGACTAACTGACTCCTCTCTGCTCACTACAGTTCAGCTTTACCTTCTCTGTGCAGATTGGCTTTCTGTATGGATAGAAATATGAGCACTGGTCATTCCTGTTAAAACTCTAGCTAATTCTATTCTTGAGGGAAAGGTGCACAACTACCTTGATTCAGGACCTGTGGCTGTAGTGGGAATGAAAGGCCATGGGACCTGGAATATATTGCATAGCTGCTCATGGAGGGCAGGTAGTGCTGCCAGACAGCCCAAAAGCTTCCTTTGGAGACACAAGTAGCGCATGAATATTTTGGTGGGGTCTCATTATGTAGACCAGGCTGGCCTGGAACTTGAAGAGGTACACCTGGCTTTGCCTCATGCATACATGTGCTCTCATGCCCAGAAAATGCATGAATTAATTTTTAGTATGCAATAATAATGGATAAACTTCCAATGACCAAATTTCTAACAGTTAAGATAGATTGTGATTAAAGATTCCTGCTGTTGCTATAATTCGGTGCAATTCCTTAGCCACTTGGCTTCCAAATATAAGTAGAAAGTGATTGGATGGTTCCTCTGCATTTTTACTGGAGGTGAAATACACAGTTTTTGTTGTTGTTTTCATTTCCCCCTTGTCTCTGTAATACAACTGTTGTTGCTTGCTTGCTTCCTTGCTTGCTTGCTTACTTGCTTGTTTGAAGACTACAGGTAAAAGTGGGTGTATTCAGCACCTTCTCTGACTCCATTGCTTCCTTGGAAAAATAGGATTGATGAAGCCTGATACCTTTCTAGCCCTGTCTGAAGGAAATAGCAGTATCTGGTCATCAGAAGCAACAGAAATCAGAATTGCTGGATAAAGGATGCAAGAAACTAGCCAGGATGACGGTTTTAAGGTCCCTATCTACAAACAAACAAGAAGTTACAGTCAGATATGGCAGAATATTGAAGCACAGATCAGCCTGCTGTCGGTGAAACACACTGAGCTGCCAGCCAATAATTAGACGTTAGGAGTCCATGCATTTGTATTTGCATTCATCAAATAAATGTGTCTGAAGCATGATACTCAGTGCCAGAAATGATAGTAAGTGGTAGCCATGAACAGATGGTTGATTCATGGAGCCTGGTCTAGTACATGACACACTGAAAGACAAATTGAGATTATAAAGTACTCTGTCAGAACTAAGCTATAAACATATGCATGTATGGAAAGCCTCTCTGGAGAGAACACTGAGATTGGGACTACTGATGAGGGAAAAGCTGAAAGCACACAAAGTGGTATGCAGTGGCTGAGGAGTATGTGAGTGAGTGTGGCAGCTCTCAGATTTACATTTTTGTGGACATTCAGATTCAAATTTTTCAGTATAGCCAAATTTTTCATACTTATCAAACCGTCGTATGAATAAAACTATTATTTCTCCTTTGTACTAAATGGCAGTTTCATTTTGCATACATGCTTGATCTTTTGTTTGTCTGTTTATTTGGTTGTTTGATTGGTTGAGGTAGGTGGGGGGGGGTGGGTTGGGGGGGTGGGTTGGTGGGTTGGTTGGTAGGTTGGTTGGTTGGTTGGTTTTGAAGCTAGGTAGCCCAGACTGGCCTCAAACCTGCTATTTAGCCAAGAATGACTTTGAATTCCCTATCATTTTATCTCACTTGGCATACTTGGTTGTTTTACTGAAATCTTGGTTTTCATTCTTTGCTTCTGATGATTGTAGGATATCAAGAGTGAGTTAAAGACGAAGCAGAATGCCCAAGTTGTCCTCTACAGAAGTTATCGTTATGGTGACCTTCCTGACATCCAGATCCTGCACAGCAGTCTAATCACCCCCTTACAGGCTGTAGCCCAGGTCTGCCCAGATACCATGTTACAGTAGAAGCTCTGTTTGTGGCTCCAGGGGTCTACACTTTCTAGGGAAAATGGTCATAAGAGGTGGTGGTTTTCCCTAAATGGTAGCCAAAAAGACTCCTCCTAATTCCCATTTCCTAGTTTTGTGGGGGTATTTTGTTTTGTTGTATGTTTGCTTGGTCACATGAGGAGACTAACATAGAGTTAACTAGAAGTGGACACTAACCTGGGTGCCATGTGAGTAGTCACTAACACTGGGTACAATGTTAGGCAACTGAGCTCTCAGCCACAAGGCCTTCTTCTTTAAAGTCAGATTGACGTTTATGTATCTTATCCAGTGCAAGAATGAAATAAAGGGGAAAAAATCAGCATAAATTTTGAGGTGATAAATAAGCCATTTAGATCATTGTCTTATATGCTTTTTATTTGATCTAAATAATTCCAAGTTGACAAGAATTTATTTTTTAAACTATATTGTACATGTACCCTTCATCAAGCTTCCTCCACTGGAGACAGCTTGTGTGACGTAGCAAAAGACTGAGGCCTCGACTAGAGGCAGCAGTGTTAACCAGGGACCTCATTCAGTGTCCTTATGTTCTGTGTGTTCACATGGGGAACTTTGGCCATGCATATTCTTATAATTTTCATAAGATTTTTGCTCCACGAAGTACCTTACATTCACATTGCCTCACATTCTTACACCAGATCCTCCCAGTAGTCTGGTGCCATTGATGTGGTGATTAGATAAAGACTGGAGGTTAGCAATGCTTGGGATATGTGGCAAAAGCTACAGGTGCCTCTCAGAGAGGAGCGAAGAGGCAAGACTTTATTTTTTTCCTTTTGTTCTCTGAAGACGGATGTATTGATGTTTTTTCCAGTACTGTATTTAATAAATGTTCATTTATGGAGTCCCTGCTGTATGCCAGCAACTACTTTAAGTGTTGGTTCAGTGTTGAGTGAGCCAAGGTAGGCAGTCTTGCCTTTTTTTTTTTTTTGTAATTGGGAACCATAGTAACTGTCCACAGGACCAGCAGGCAGCCCTGCCTGATGCTGAGGTAATTGGTTTTTGTTTTTGTTTTATTGGACTTTTTAAATTAATAAATTAATTTTTTGGAGACAGAGTCTCCATAGTTCTGGCTGTCCTGTAAGTCACTGTGTAAGCCAGACTGGCCTTGAACACTTAGTGATCTACTTGTCTCTTGAGTGCTGGGATTAAAGGTGTGCAGCACCATGCCCAGCTAAGAGGATTTTTATTTCAGTCACCACTGCAGTTGGTCTAACAGTGAGTATTTAGGATTCCTCAGCAAGTACATAGCTCTCAGGAATCAGTGGTGGGTTAACAAACCTGCTGACTATTGCATGCTGAAGGGAAGCAGCAGATACAGATGAAAGCACACAGGCTGATTAAATACCGGCATCTAGCAGTGACTTATCTGTGGTTTAATTATGGACAACACTTATTTTCTTCTTTTTTATTATTTTCTAAAATTTTCTATAGTAGTATTATAACTGTTTAAAAAAGAATTTTTACTTAAAGGACAAATCATATTTGTGTGGCCTTGATGTTGCTTTTGTTCATTTTTATTCTTATATGTATGCTTTCACTAAACAAGTATAGATAGCTAGGAAATGTTTATGAAATGTTCACTGTATAGATGTTGCATACATGTTTCAAGGACAGTGCCATGGAGCCATGTTGAAGTAATTGTTTCAAGGTCTTCAAAAAGCATGTTACCAAACACTTGATAGCTTACTCTGGTTAGTCTAGTCTCCGAACAACTTGAAGCATTGAGATCCTACCTTCAATTGTGTTTGTGTATTTACCATAATCCACATCAAGCCAGACGTAGTTGACTAAATTTCAGGTATCCCACCCCTTGTAAAACTTTGTAAGCTGAATTTAGACATGTAATGGATGTGTTTTTAACAGTTGGTATTTAAAGTAAAACTCTAAAATATTACTTCAGTTCTGATTTATGTTTATTCTTTGTTTTTAACAGAAAGACCCAATAATTGCAAAACAACTCTTCAGCAGCTTGTTTTCTGGGATTTTGAAAGAAATGAATAAATTTAAGGCAACATCAGAAAAAAACATCATCATTCAAAATTTGCTCCAAGACTTCAACCGATTCCTTAATACCACTTTCTTATTCTTTCCACCCTTTGTCTCTTGCATCCAGGTAAGAGTTTGCACACACTTCTGTTTGGTCATGTGCTCCTCTACTCTGACACCACACGCCTAACGCCATTACTTTGTTTGCTAAGTTGAAACTTGAAAAACAAGGTGTTTAGCAGTAAATGTATTGTTTAGATTATCTCTTCGAAGTGGGCACATATAATTTATCTTTCCTTCTTTTTGATCCCCAAACCTACCCTTGCATATGACAATAATCTAAATTGAAACTTGTGTCTTATAACTAGCCAGTCTCTTTAGTTTTTGATTAAACCGTGTGTGTGTGTGTGTGTGTGTGTGTGTGTGTGTGTGTGTGTGTGTGTGTGTGTATGTGTGTGTGTGTTTGTGTGTATGTTTGCCTCCATGTATGCTTTTACACAATATGTGCCTGGTACCTGCAGAGGCTAGAAAAGGGTATCAGTTCCCCTGGAACTGGAGTTACGACCATTGTGAGCCAGCCTGTGAGTGCTTGGTATTGAATCTGACTCCTCTGGAAGAGCAGCCAGTGCTTTTAACCAATGAGCCATTTTTCCAGGCCTACCTACCTTATTTTTTGAAACAGTGTTTCTTACTAGACCGGGAACTCACTGATTAAGCTACACTGGCTTAATTGTCAGAGCAAACTCCCATCCTCTTCTCTGCTTCCAAGTGCTGGAATTCTAAGTGTACTCAGCATTTACACAGGTCCTAGTCATCTGAACTCAAATATTCGTGTTTACATGGCACAGAATTTAATAACAGAGCCGTTTCCTGAGGCCCTAAACTCTCTATTTTGTTTAGTTGTTTCTTGTTAACATTTTAGCAATTTTTTTCCTGTTTTGTGCTATTGATTGAGCACATGTCTGGCTTTGTTCTAAGTGATGGCACCACAGTCTTGAAGAGACAAAATTCATGCCACTCCAAACTTTCATTCTTTGTAAGTGTCACTGACAAACATTAAAGAAAAATTAAACTGATAGGTTAAGTAAATGGCCTCTTGATTGGGTCAGGTATGGTGTCCTTAGAGATATCTAGAATGGGTCAGAGAATTCTTCTCTAAGGGGACTTGGTTGCAGCATAGAACTCAGCATAAATACACTTAAGTACACTTACCAGATTATCATATTAGCAAATGTCTCTGAGCCAGCAAGAAAGCTCCACAAGAAAAGGCACTTGCCACCAAACCTGATCACTGAGTTTGATCCCCAGAACCCACATGATAGAGGAGAGATAACCTCCACAGGCATGCACATGTTACACATTTGCCCATTCGTGTGTGTGTGTGTGTGTGTGTGTGTGTGTGTGTGTGTGTGTGTGTGTGTGTGTATACTACATACATACATACATACATATATATATATATATATATAATAGATATACATGAATATAATTTTTTAAATCTTTAAAATGGTTTTAGGAGATAGAGAGAAGAGAACCTGAATTTAGTTCCCAGCTTCCAAGTCAGGTGACCCAGAACTGCTTGTAAATACAGCTCTAGGGGATCCAATACCTACTTCAGGCCTCGGTGGGTACCCAAAGACACATAACATGCACTCACAAAGACATATACACATACAGTAAAGGAAAAATATTTTTAAAATTTTAGCATTTTTCCATTTTTATTGGTTTTAATACATTTTTAATTAAAATAGAATTATATCTTTCTCTCTTCCCTTCCAACCCTCTTTTTCTTTGATTATTATTATATGTATTTGTATGCATAAATTTATCAGTTCAATCTGCTGAGTCAGTTTTTATCATTTGTGTATATATGGTTTCAGGGATGACCACTTTATATAGGATAACCAATAAGGGACACATCCCTGGGAGAGAGTCTAATTCTCTCTCTCTCAACAGTCATTCATTACCTGTAGTTCTTTGTCTAGGGGTGGACCTCAAGCAATTACTCCCCCACCCTTCCATGTTATTATGTCTCTGTGATGGTCTCCATTTTCTGTAGTGAGAAGCTTCCTTGATGAGGGGTGGTAGCTACACTTATCTGTGACTATAAAGATAAGATTTGGAATATAATAAGGAATTAATGCTGGTCTAGTGAAATGGCACTAGTAGTTTTTTTTTTTTTTTTCTAATATGCATGATCTTACTGGCATAGAAAGTTGTTTAGGTTTCTAGTACCAGGCATGGTTTCTCTCCTATTGAGTGAGCCTTAACTCTAATTAAACAGCTGTTGGTTACCACCAGCATATGAATATTTTCTGTGTCTTAAGCATAAAAGTTTATTGGCTGAAGTGTAACTTTATTTGGACTTTCTTTCTTGTGTTAGTATTCCTTTCTAAGGATGACAGACATATTTGTTTGATTGCTTTGGAAAATTTCTAGTCTTCATCTTGGCAGCCACATGGGCAGTAGATGCTATATGTGTTACAATTTCAAGGGGAGCTTCTTAGGGTATTATACAAGTCCAGATGTGTGTGTAGAGAGGTGCATGTACACACAAGTCTGTTTGGAGTGCTGTTACAGTGAACATTCTTCTGGATAGTGAGTTGAGGGTATTTCTCATAACTTTGTTTATAAGTCATTGTAATAATTCATAAAACCATCTTTGCAAATATCATTTAAAAAGTTAGCCTCTTAACAAACTGAAGCTAAGTGCATAAATAGTCCTATAAATTGAAGGGTTTTTTTTTTAGAATGCTTGCATTTGAAATGTGAGAACAAAAGGTTATTTTTTCCCTTTGCAGAAATTGAATGTGGATAAGAATTTTGCTAATAGAATTGCACAGATGCACTTTTGTGACTTCACTGTCTACCACTACTGCTCAGGCCAAAGTCGTTTCTCTTATGTTTAATAAAACGAAGCAATCACTTGTGATGATGTCACCCAAATCCTATAGGCTAAACAGCTATATGTGGTTTTATAGGAAATCTGTTGCCAATACCCAGGTTTGCTGAGTCTTGACCCAGCTGCTGTTCGAGTGGGCTGCCTGGCCAGTCTGCAGCAGCCTGGAGGTATCCGTCTTCTGGAAGAGGCACTACTTCGCCTAGTGCCGGACGAGCCACCCATCAAACGAGTCCGGGGCAAGACTTGCTGGCCTCCTGATGTTCTGCGGTGGATGGAACTAGCTAAGTAAGTTTGGAATGGATCATTCTTGGGAGAACAGTAAATCAACCAAAGTAAAACAATAAAAACTTGGCTTTATTTTTATGAAAAATGAGCTGGTAAGGAGGCTGAAGAGATGGCACAATGGTTAGAACTTGCTCATAGCAAGGACTGGAGCTCAGGTTCCTAGTACCCGTGTTGGACAGTTTATAACCACCTATAAATCCAGCTCCATGGTAGCCAACACTATTCTGGCCAACAGACACACAGACAAATGATCGTTTTTTGTTTGTTTTGTTTTGTTTTTGTTTTTTTCTTGTGGTATTGAACTGGTGAAACATTTCAGTATGAGTTTTAGTCCATGTGTCGAATGGCTGCCATGAAAAGAAATATTTTGCTTAAAGAAGAAACATTGATTATCCATGTCATTTTAATCTGTTACATAGTTGTCTATATTCGTTACTATCTAGTACACTTAACCTCCTTGTTAGTTATCTGTAATTTATAGTTCCTAATGGTTCCTGACATTTTTTCAGCTTTGCTAAGATGAATAATGGATGACTCATTATTTTCAACAGTACTCAAAATTGCAGAAACTCTTTAATCCAGTACTTTACTTGGAAATACAAATTCTGCTTTATAGTATACCATTTTGTATGTCTTTGGTTTTAACATGTGAAAGCCTAGCCTAATCTTGAGAAGGATGTTAAGTCAGAATTCAGAGGGCTCAGGGGTAAAGGCACTTGCCATACAAACTTGATGACTGCAGTTCAATCCCCAGATCCCACTTTCCACAGAACATTTTCTGAGAGTTGTGGACTGACTTCCACATGCATGCCATCCCCCACCACTCTCTCTCTCTCTCTCTCTCTCTCTCTCTCTCTCTCTCTCTCTCTCTCTCTCTCTCTCTCTCTCTCTCAATAAAAATTTTAAATCAGTTGGCCAACTTTTAGTGAAAAGATAGTAAAAATACTTTCACCATTATCATCAGTCAGTGTGTTAATTGCACTGTGACTTTGTAAAGCAGTATGCTAGGCACAGAAGGAGAAGTAGATTAGAGAGACATTAATCACAGACAGGGTTGTAGCTCAGTGGTGCAGCACTTGGTTGACATGTGTGAGTCCCTAGGTTCAATCCCTGATACTGCAAAAAGTGAAGAGTCTCAAGGAAAAAACATACATACTTTTCAAGATAATTAACGTGGACAATGAGAGTGCTGAGGCGGGAAAGATACAGGGCCAGGCCAATCCAAAGAATACATCCTGGTAGGAGCCATCATTTCCTACTGCTTCAGATATGTGATTGAACAATAGGTGACATCTTGTATCAGTGTTTTCATGGAATAAGAACATTCATACACACAGAGAGAAAGAGAGGCGCAGCGGGAGGTGGGTCAGAGGCAGGCATTATGAAGCATAAATGTAAAAGCACTTGGGAGGCTGAGGCAGGATGATCTCTGAGGTCAGTAACAGAACCATGTCTATTCAGTTTTCTCTAAGTTTGGATTTAGTGGGTCCATGATTCATAGGGCTTCTGCACAACTTGCTGCTCATGTCTTCCTCTCTTCCCTTAGTCCTTGGGGAGGAAAAAAAAAAAAAAAAAAACTAAGGCTTTATAAAAGCTAGGCAAGTACTTTTCCCACTAAATTAAAGCCTGAGAAATTCCACCTCTTCTCTCCCCCACCCCCATCCCACACGATAATGGAGACAAGATCTTGATAAGTTGATCACACTGAACTTGAGCTCACCATGTAGCCCTAAGCTAGGCTAAGATTTGTAACCCTCCTTCCTCAACCCCTTCAGCAGCAAAGATTCCATCCATACACCAACTTTCCCAACCAAAGTTTGATTGCTATGGGAGATTCAGGATCCAGGACATGAACCAGAAAGCAGGAGGACAAGTGAGGAAGTAGTCTCAGGTGGCTAATCTGCTGATGACTGTCCTGGGGAAAAAAAAAATTAGATTAGGGTTTGAGAAGAAACTTCCCAACTTGAGAATTTCATAGTGATGCAATCTTGTTTTAACAAAGTTTGCTGTGTTACCCAGGATTCATGTCCCCTTGCCTCACCCTTCTGGTATTAGGATTGTAGACATGTAACACTATGCTGGGCAAGCCAGATTTTTATTAAGATGAAAAGATGAATAAGTGTCCTAACAAATATTAAGGAAAATTTTTGTGCCTAAAATATAGTTCCTAGAGCATAGACTAAAACATCAATAGGGTGAGAGTTATCTTCCAGCTTTTCCTTAAGGCTAAACAGTAACTCCAAATGGACCACCTGCAGAAGCTTATTTAATGAAACCTTCTACATTATGGACTTTTCATATTTTCAGGTTTATTCTTTAGACAGGGTCAATATAGTACAGTGTAGACTAGCCTCAAATTAGTGACTCACTTAACTCCCAGCTTTCCTGATTTTTTTTTTCAAATGCACATTAGAATAACTTGTGCTTTGAGTTAACTAAAGAAGTAAAACTTAAAGGGAACCTCAAAACTGCTTAATTTTATATTTCCAGCAAAATAAAAATACTGCTTGAATTCGGGAATGGTAGTGCATGCCTTTAATCCCAACACTCTGGGAAGGCAGAGGTAGGTAGATCTCTGTGAGTTCAAAGCCAGCCTGCTCTACCGAGTGAGTTCCAGGATAGCCAGGGCTGTTACGCAGAGAAACCCTGAATCGAAAAAACAGAAACAAAAAAAGTACTTGTCAACTTTGATAAATATTTGATATCTTCATTCAACATTAATGAAAGTTGTGTGAATACTTTTTTTAATATGATATTGGTTTGCTTGTTATTTATTTATTTATTCCTTTTTTTTTTTTTTTTTAAAGACTGTACCGGTCAATTGGGGAGTATGATATCCTCCGTGGCATTTTTAGCAGTGAGTTAGGAACAAAGCAGGACACTCGAAATGCACTATTAGCAGAAGCCAGAAGTGATTATTCTCAAGCTGCTAAGCTGTATAATGAGGTAAAAACAATCTCTGGCAAATTTGTCAGTTACTTAAACACCTTGGCTCTGTACATTTAAAAAGAACTGTTAGCTTTAGTATTAAAGATTACTAACCAAAGGTGATTTATGACATAATTGTTACTGTGTCGTGCTTTTTTTAAGTCACCATTGAAAAGACAACATTTCATAAACTGCCAATCACAGAACACTATACAGAACTTCTATGACCGCTGTTATGTTTACAATTTCTATTTGGGTATTGTTTTCTTTCACTTAGAAAAAGTATGATAAAGTGAAATAGACTTTGATTTTTCCTGTAATTTGGCTTTGTATGTTTTATTTCATTTCAAGTTGGCAAAGATAATAGGTGTCAGACTTTAGGATCTGCTGCTTATAAAACTATTGAGTGTGTGATCTTAGCTTTGAAACATAAAACAGTATGCAAATGTCCTCACATTATTTTTTAAGACTAAGAACATATTAAGTGATTATAAGTCTTGACTTAAAGCAAATTATGCATCACTTAATTTCCTGGTAAGTTTATCAGTGGGATAACTTTCTTTTCATTAGTATCTTTTTGAGTGTTGTTTTGGCTTGATTGGTTTGGTTTGGTTTGGTTTGGTTTGGTTTTTAAGACAAGGCCACACTTTTTCGTGGTAGCTGTTCTGGGGCTCACCTCCTGAGTGCTAGGTTTCAGGTGCATACCACTACACCTGGAAAGTTCCTTTTTTTTCTTGTTCCATTCATTGTTATTTTGAATATTATATCGTTTTTTTCACATTGCCATGAATCCGAAATGATTGTCTTTAGTATTGTGTTATAATATCCTTCTTTTAAAAATGTATTTGCATCTATGTTCTTTTCAACTCCAGAAAATAACCCTTCTTTTTCTGCCAGGCTTTAAATAAACAGGAGTGGGTGGATGGTGAACCCACAGAGGCTGAGAAGGAGTTTTGGGAACTGGCATCCCTTGACTGTTACAACAACCTTTCTGAGTGGAAAGCACTTGAGTACTGTTCTACAACCAGTATAGGCAGTGAAAACCCTCTAGACCTAAGTAAAATGTGGAGTGAACTGTTTTACCAGGTGTGTAGAATTATTTTTCAGTAACTGAAGTAAATGTTTTAGATGGGTTTCCCAGTTACTAAAACTACTTTAAAAATTTCCAAGATTAAGATAGCAGTTCTGAAGCCCTTGGATTGTCAAACTCCATGGTGTTAAACTTCATATCACTTTTTAGCTAGCCATTTCAAAATAAATGGGATGTTTTTTTACAGTAGATATTTATCTCTGATATAACCACATGGAAGAATATTTCCTGTGGTCTTTTATGCTACTGAGAAGGCTATCTGCATCATGACCACCCAAGGTTGCAGTTTCAGGCCCTCCTGCACCCATGCTGCTACCTTCTTGTGCTGTAATTCCTCAGTTTATGTGCAGTATGCACAGTGTCTTCCAACTTCAGGGAGAGCCCATTCTTCTGTAGCAAGTGCCTTCATATTTTGTGATTAGAAAATAATTCATGTTAGATGAACTTGTTTTTAAAATTATAGTTTGAGGTTACAACATGAGATACCATTATTTTGGTTCTCAATCTTAAACTGTAAAATTATTACAATAAATATTTCAGGTAGAAATAGTTGCATTCATTCAAATTGGCTTTCAACATTGATAGGTATTATTGTTGTTCTGCAGGAGATGTATCTACCATATGTTATCCGAAGCAAACTGAAGCTCCTGCTTAATGGAGAAGGCAACCAGTCTCTGCTGACGTTTGTGGATGAAGCCATGCACAAGGAGCTGCAGCAGACAGTCCTGGAGCTTCATTATAGTCAGGAGCTGAGTCTCCTTTACATCTTGCAAGATGATATTGACAGAGCCACATACTACATTAAAAATGGCATTCAGATTTTCATGCAGGTAAGACAGATGGATCTATGTGATGTATACTGTTTTATAGTAGTTTTAAGTCTCAGTAATCACACACATGTACACATACACACACATGCACACACACACACACACACACACACACACACACACACACACACACACACACACAAACACACACACAAAGGACCAACCAAAACCGTCTGTGTGCTCTTTGTATTACCTGTTCTTTTTTGTTGTTGTTTTTTGTTTTCAAGGCAGGGTTTCTCTGTAGCTTTGGAGCCTGTCCTGGAACTCACTTTGTAGACTAGGCTGGCCTCAAACTCAGAGAGATCTATCTGTCTCTGCCTCCTGAGTGCTGAGATTGAAGGCATACACCATCAAACCTGGCTTATATTACTGTTCTCTCTTTGGATTTTTCTAATAGTACTCTTTACTCATCCTTTGTCTCAATTTTTTTTCTGCACTGTTATAAATGTTCTACATTTTGTTACTTATTTAGTTCAGTCTTTCTCATATTGCAGAGAATAATTTTCTCTGTAGAGTAGTTGTATAGAACTTTAGTTGATCTATGAATAAATGCATAGACTAATCTAATCTCTCTGGGTGCCCACAGTGCAGATTGACATCTCAGTAATATAAGAGGCAACAGGTGGTTGTATCAGGGAGGTTAATACTTGTTTTAAGATACATTCCATTTACTTTGAAAGGACTAGCTAAAAGTAATGTAGGATTTAACACCAATGAATTTAACTGGGAAATCAGAAATGTGTCCTATTTGTTTTCTGCCCTTTTTGTTTGTTTGTTTTCTCAGTTGTCTGTTAACATGCTTCTTTGTGAACCACTAACAGTCTACCAACATTAGTCATAGAAATATAGTCTTTTTTGTTTTTGTTTTTATCATTTTAAAGTAAATTAGTAAACTGACTAGAAAGACTTGGTTTCAGGACTAGAGAGATGGCTCAGTGGAGAAAGCACTTGTTAGCATGAGGACCCAGTTCAGATTCCCAGGAGCTGTGTAAAACTAGATATGGTAGCACATATCTGTAACCTCAGCACTCCTCTGATGAAATGGGAGATGGAGGAGAATTCCTAGAAGCTCTTATTCCACATACTTCTAGGAGAGAATATCAGTTGAGGAATTGCCTCCATCAGATTGGTCTATGAGCATGTCTGTGGGGCATTTTCTTGACTGGTGACTGATGTGGGAGGGCCCAGCCCACCAGGTGGTACCACCCTGGGCAAGTGTTTCCAGATTGTTTAAGAAAACAAGCTGAGCATACTATGGGAAGCAAGCCAGTAAGCAGCATTCATTCATTCTTCCATGGTCTCTGCTTCAGTTCCTGCCTCCAAGTACCTAATTTGACTTTCCTTGGTGATGGACTGTAACCTATAAGCCACATAAATCTTTTCCTCCCCAAGTTGCTTTTGGGCATGATATTTTATTGCAGCAACATAAAATTAAACTAGGGCAGTCCAGCTAACATGGTGTACACACCATCCAAGGAAGGAGGGCAAGGACTTACACTCAAGGTTGTCCTCTGACCTCCACACACATGGTATGCTTCTACTCTCACTTACACATACACACACACAAAAATGAAATAAAAAAGAATTGGTTTCTGTGCTTCACAGTTTTGTATTATAAGATTAAAGTTTTGTACAGATTAGGAGCATAGCTTGCAGAAGAGTATTTGCCTACTATGTAAATAGACCTGGAATAGATCCTTACTAGAAGAATAGGTAGACAGATGATAGATAAAACAAGAAATCTGACAGCCAGATTATACTGATCTTACTGCTATACCATGTTTTTGTAAATCATTAAGTTTTAAGTAGTATATTGCCTTTATAACCAGGCCAATGTCTTTTTTTTTCCAGAATTATTCTAGTATCGATGTCCTCTTACACAGAAGTAGGCTTGCCAAATTACAGTCTGTGCAAACTTTAGCTGAAATTGAGGAGTTCCTCAACTTTATAAGTAAACATGGTAAGTTTTAAGTCAACATTTTTTCCTTTCTAATTGTGGAAGAGTTTTAACACCTGAATTTCTGCTTATTGAAACAAAACTTAATGTGTGGGGTGTAAACTGCCTTGAATGCGTCCTAAAAGTACACCTGGTAAGATGACTGAATGAAGCATTTAAAATAGTCCAGCACTGTTGTTCCAGGAACTGGAAATACAAAGCCAAACAAAATACTGACAGCTTGAAGTGCTCAGAGTTTTTTCCAGGATTGGACCTGGAGGCTCCTGAAGGCGGGGCCTAACTGCAGTGTAGAAGAGAGGGGCCTGTAGAACCCTTTCCAGAGGATCACTACCATGATAGAGGCCTCACTGTCCAAAATGGGGTTGGAGTGGTGAGTCTGAGGAGACAGTGGGAGGAGCTGGCAGGTTGTGGACAGTACAGGTCATATAGGTCCGTGCACCACCAACAGTAGATTTTCTTCTCATTACTCTGAAAAGCCATACCAGAGTCTAAGAGAGTACATCTTTTTATAAGGGAAACATCTTCATTCTAAATCTGTTTCTTTTGAATATTACAAATGATTTATCAAATGTTTTTCATAGCTTGTTCATTGTTCCCTGTCTTAAACTTAAAGAAGTATTATATTTTTTAAACCATCTGAATAATATGTAATTATTAAGTACTTTCTACAGCAAAGGACTTATGTTATTTATTTAAGTGCTTTTATTTATTTATTTGCTTATTTTTAGGTCCCTTCCACAGTTTCCCCTCCCTCCTCTTCTCCCAGTCTCTTTCCCCACCCCACTCTGTTCCCACTTCCCCAGTCCACTCCTAGTCTGTTTCTGTTTAAGAAAGGGTAGGTCTCCCATGAGTACCAACAAAAAATGACATAGCAAGTTGCAGTAAGACTGAGTGCTTCCCCATGTATCAAGGCTGAGCAAGGTGACCCAGTATGAGGAGTAGATTCCCAGTGGCTCAGCAGTTAAGAGCACTGGCTGCTCTCCTAGAGGTCCTGAGTTTGATACCAACAACTACATGGAGGCTCACTATCTATAATATATATATATATATATATATATATATATATATATATATATAAATAATATCTTTTTTAAAAATTCAAACAAAATACTCTGATCATAGTTTCTACTTATCCAACTCCGTCCAGATCCTTCCCACCTCCCACCCACCTAATGGCACACCTCTTTTTCTGTATTTATAAAAGAAATTAGCAACAGCAACAAAAAAAGAAAATAAAATTTTAAAAGGAAAGTACACACAAACCTAAAAAAGACAGACAGAAACCATAATATATAACAAAAGGCCAGAAAGACATAAAATACCCAAAGAAAATAGTATGAGTCATAAAGTCAATAAAATACCATTAAGTTCCTTTTGTGTTATCATCTACTGCTGGTCATGGAACCAATCCTGAATGATGGTTGATATATCCAGTGAGACTCGATTAGAGAGAGTCTTTACAAGCTGTCAATTGCATATAGCTTCTTTGTTAGGAGTGGGAGATCATATCCCCTTCTTCCTGTCACTACTGGGACCGTATTTGACTTGAACCTGTACAGACTGAGTGCATACTGCCACAGTCTCTGTGAGTTCATGTGTGTGTCAGTCCTGTTTCATCTGGAAGACAGTTTCCTTGGAGCTAGCCATCCATTCTGGCTCTTAAAATCTTTTCACCTCCTCTTCTACATAGGTCCCAGAGCCCTAAGTGGAAAGGTTTGATGAAGACATCCTGTTTAGGACTGAGAGTTCCAAAAATTCTCATTCTCTGCAGATTGTCCAGTTGTGGGTCTCTGTTTATATTCCCCTCTATTGAAAGAGAAAGCTTTTCTATCAGACATCATGTCTATAGTGTTTCCTTCAGACTCACATTCCTAAGAAGTTCTTGCTGTCTACTACTGTGGTTGGTATATGCCCGAGAGTGGTGTAGCTGAATCTTGAGGCAGGTCAATTCCCATCTTCCTGAAGAATTATCACTGATTTCCATAGTATCAGCACAAGTTTGCACTCCCATCAGCTATGGAGGAGTGTTCCTCTTACTCCACATCCTCTCCAGCATGTGCTGTCACTTGTGTTTTTGATCGTAGCCTTTCTGACAGGTGTGATGAAATCTCAAATTATGACTTGCATTTTCCTCATGACTAAGGATGCTGAACAATTCTTTGCCTCTTAGCTATTTGTGTTTCATCTTTTGAGAACTGTGTTTTGTTTTGTACCCCCATTTTTAAATTTTCTTTACTTTTTTTCTTTCTTTCTTTTTTTTTTTTTTTGGTTTTTCAAGACAGGGTTTGTCTGTGTAGCTTTGGAGGCTGTCCTGACACTCGCTCTGGAGACCAGGCTGGCCTCGAACTCACAGAGATCCACCTGCCTCTGCCTCCCGAGTGCTGGGATTAAAGGGGTGCGCCACCAGCACCTGGCTTAATTTTCTAGCAACTTTATGAGATGTAGAGTTTTTCTTCCCTTTTTATGGTGTCCTAGAGGTTAACTAAATTGTATAAAGTGGTGCAGGTTAGGTTAAACCTAGGGCCATCTGAACTAAAGGTATTTTTAACTACTGCTTCCCAACTATAGAAAGACTGTAAATGTTACCGTGTGAAATCTCAAAATTGTGAGGATTGTTTTGAAGCTAGATTGTTTTAGATATCAGACCATGTGCTCTACATGAGATGGGCTGAGATGTGTGTCCTAAGTAGATACAATGATGAGTACCCAATATAAGCTGTCCATATCCAAACCGTTAATAAGAACTGAGTCACCTTGACCCAGTTCAAATCACTTTGGCCTTCAAGAAAATGCACCATAACACTATGAAAGCATTTCGTTTTCAGTGCTTTTTAAGTTTTGGAATTGCAGATGAAAGAATATATCTGTGGAGAGTGTAAAAAGATTTGTATGTGTTTATTTTCCCCTTTTTTTTTTAATATACTGAAGTGATAGCGTTTACCTTTAAGAATGTATTACATTTGGTATAGTGACATGTAATTCCTTTTGTGAATGAAAGACAAGCTGTTGGGTTTTTTGGTTTGTTGTTTGTTTTTTAATTTGCTATTTTTTTAATTTGTTGTTTTATTTTTAGTTCTTGAAAAATAAGAAATTTGAGTTAGGTTTCTATTTACTAATTCTTATTCTGCTGTCATTGTATTCTGTCATATCTTCTTGTCATTCAGTGGATATGATTAGTCTCTAATATTATTTTTAGGTGATTTATCATCTCCGGGTCCACTTAGGAGACTTCTAAAAACCTGGACAAGCAGATACCCAGATGCTGTGACAGACCCAATGCACATCTGGGATGACATCATCACAAATCGGTAGGATATGGTCTTATTGAGCCAAATGAGGATTCTTTTCTAGAATTGCTAGCATGGTGGTTTTTTGAAACCAAGGCTTATGAGAATGTGGTGGTTAGCATACTGCTCTCATCCTGATCACCTACATAAACTGTTGTAACAGACTTCATGTCTGCAGTGCTTCCTTCTGCCTCACATTCCTAAGAAGTCTTTGCTGTCCACTACTGTGGTTGCAGCCACTGGCTGTGATGTGGGCACCACTGCGTCTGCTTCTCCCTCACAGCAGATAGCAGAGAGGACCGATGTGCAGTGATTCTTTATTGATGTTTTTAAAACTTGGATTTTTACCAGTTGGCCTCTTGCTTCCTACTTCCCATATATGGTTGTTTCAGAGTTCCCCAGTTCTGAGTTCATGTTCTCATCCTGTGCAGACCTAACCCTGTCCATAGCAAGCAGTACTCAGGGATTCCACCCTCAGTATTCTGTTCTATTTTTCATCTTATTACCAAATTTTTTTTTTTTCATTTTACTTTTTATGTCCGTCATGGCTGGAAACATGGCAGCATGCAGGCAGGCATGGTGTTAAAGAAGGATCTTGGCCTGCAGGCAGTGAATTGATGTGAGCTTCTGAAACCTCACAGCCCACCCCACAGTGACACACTTCCTCCAGCAAGGCCACTTCTCCTAATAGTGCCATTCCCTGTGGGCCAATCATTGAAACACATGAGTTTATGATGGCTATCCCTATTCAAACCACCACACTATCCTTGGGAAATACATTTTGTATTTTGCCTAGTTTCTACACACCACAGAGGTAGGCTGCAAGAAGCTCATAGTGCCATCTCAGAGTTAAAAATATTACTTGGCTGGGCAGTGCTGGCACCCCCTTTAATCCCAGCACTTGGGAGGCAGACGCAGGTGGATCATAGTGAGTCGAGGCCAATCTGGTCTACAAAATGAGTTCCAGGACAACCAGGACTATTACACAGTGAAACCCTGTCGCAAAACAAACAAACAAAACTGTTACTTCGGGGGTTGGGGGAGCAGCTCTCTTTCAGGCCTTGTCCTCCCTAATGTGATACAACTCTCCTCCGCTGCCTGAAGTTGGATTAATTCCTCCTCACCTAGGTGAGCCCATCTCACATATGCACATGCGTCCCTATCACATCTGTGATCAAGTGCCTGTTTTTAACATTTGTTGCTTGTCTACAATCTGATTTAAAGCTATGAAAGGTTAAAAACAGTAGTGTTGGGAAGAGGGGCAGGACAAGCTGACTTGGGGCCAGGAGTACTAAGTAGTGTGGTAAGAATAGAAGCACATCGTGGCTGGAAAGGCTGGTGTCTTGGGGGTTTCCAGAAAAGGAAGGAAAATATAGGTAGATAAGAGGCATGCTAGTTTGTCTGACAGTAATGTTTCTAAGAAAATTAGAGAAAGATGGTGTACTGGTAAATGCTAGTAGTCCCAGTTATTTAAGCAGCTGAAATGGAATGATTACTTGAGCCTACAAGTTTGAGATCAGTCTGAATAATATAGCAAGATCCCAACTCCCTCAAAAACAGAGGAGGAGGAAGAGGAAGACGATAGACCTGGCAGAAGAGAAAAAGAGAAGGAAAAAAATAATTAGACCTACATGAAAAACTGGAAGTTACTTGATTAGGGATAAACTGTATATTACAGCTCTTTGCCAGTGCTACTGATACTAATGTAAAATATTACTTGAACAAAATCATATATGTAAATTATAAATATAATGTATGTTTGTATATATATACAAACAAATTGATATATAATTTTAATTCATATGAATTGTATGTAAATTACAATTTATATATATGGTAGTTTACACCTATAATCCCAACACTCAGGGAGCAGAAGCAATAAGATCTTTGCAAGTTTGATGCCAGCCAATTCTAAATATCAAGTTCAAGACCAGCCAGAGCTACATATTAAATCCCTGTCCTAAAAAAAATTTAAGATTTCTAATTATAAAAATGATTATTTGTATTTTAGTATTTAAAAAAATCCCTGAGGATGAATAAGGCAAAGATCCTGGCTGCATGTGCAGAGAAATGAGAATTGGGACAGATCTATTTTTTAACTTTTCAGTTTTTTCTTTTTTCAAGCGGAGTCTCACTGTGTGACACAATGACTGAGCACTCACTGAGAGCCAGGCATGCCTCAACTCAGACTTGGGACGATCCTCCTGCCTTCCCTTCCACATTAAGAGATTACAAATACATACACCATGTCCATACTCAACGGTGACTGTTTATAACCTCCTTATTACTTCACATTGTCTCTGGAAATAGGACCTTAGGTTAGAGATACAAGGACACCAAATGGCTTTTGATCTAAGATACAGTGTGCTGCCCATTCCTTAGAGAGAAACATTTAAATTTAAATGCTTTATTTTATGGAAATGGAGGCACTGAATAAACTCTACAAGTCTTTTAAAATATCTTTGGTACTCTTTCAAGAGTGTGTTTATAAAAGGGAAGAAAAATACTGTATCACAAGCAAAACCTTAATCTGTCCAGTTCTGTGGTGTGATACAGTACAGGGTGGCTTTCATGACTGACATTGAGGCTCACTTTTTCTTGTTTTATACAGCTGCTTCTTCCTCAGTAAGATCGAGGAGAGGCTGACTGCTTCTTCAGGTGATCTCAGTATGAGTGTAGATGAAGATGAAGATTCCCTTGACAGGAGAGAAGTGCATGAGCCAAAGGAAGATGTTCACTCCATGATCCAGAGTTGCAGGTTCACCATGAAAATGAAGATGATAGAAAGTGCATGGAAGCAGGTGCATTCCCTATCTGTACCCCTCTGTGGCCTTATGGGAGCTTCCTGAACTAACTCTTTGCTCAACTTTCCTCTAAAATATGAACCTTAAAAACAATTAGTTGATCTACTTATTCTCTTTATAAAGAAGTAATTTTGGAAGCTAGGATGTAGCTCAGTAGTAGAACTCTTACCGCCCAAAGCCCTGGGTTCAGTACCCAACACTTAGGGAACAAAGTTTGAAGAAACACTATTCACAACCCTCAAGTGTTTATTACAAAACTGTTTATTATTTGAAAATGTTTATTGCCTGTTACTTAAAAAGCAATTAATGCAATGCCTGATTTATATCTGTAGTTGGATGTTTACTCTTTCGTCTTTTTGAGGGGCCTACCACCCAGGTCCCAAATAAATCACAGAGGCTTATTCTTAGTTATGAATGCCTGGCCTTCACTTGGCTTGTTTCTAGCCAGTTTTGCTTTTCTTTTCTTTTCTTTTCTTTTCTTTCTTTCTTTCTTTCTTTCTTTTTTTTTTCCTCAAAAAGTGACATTTATTCAAAGAGAGAAAGAGAAAACAAAACAAAAACAAGATGTCTATCCCTTGGCTCCCTTCCCTCCCCACCTCCAGCTGTTCCTCAGCCCCCCAGGACTGAACCCTGGCTAGGGCCAGGTAGCAGGATACTCCCTCAAATGAGGTCAGCAACATTGAGGGGCATCTTTTCAGTGGAGGTGTTGTAGAATGTCTCAATGTCTCAAAAAGTCCTCTTGTCTTCTTCTATCACCATATTGGTAGCCACACCTTTACAGCCAAAGCGACCACCATGACGAATTCTGTTGATGTAGTTTTCCCTGTTGGTGGGAAGGTCGTAATTGATGACTAAGGAGACCTGCTGCACCTCAATGCCTCTGGCCTAAGTCAAGAAAGATCATAGAGCTGTCAGAGGGTACAGTCTGTCCAAACTGACTTAGGCATACATGTAGGCAGCCAAGGCAGGCAAAGGCAACAAACAAGCATCTCTTGTTCCCCAAAGACCTTAGGCAGGCCACGTTTTCTTCCAAGTTGCTACATTCCTGAAAGGGGCACTAGTCAGCCCCTTGGAGAGGGAATCACCTTGGACCTAGCCAGCATTTCTTAACTTAAATAATCCCATCTATCTTTGGCCTCCCATCTGTCTTCTCTATTCCTGTGTACCTTTCCTTGCCTTCTTACTCCATGTCTAGCTGTAGAACTAGGTTGCTGGGTGGCTGGCTCTTGATGTCCTCTTCCTTCTCTCTGGTTCCCCAATCCTTTCTTTTCAGATTTTTCCTATTTATCCTCTCTGCCTGTCAGCCCTACCTATTATTCTCTCTCCTCCCTTGCTACTGGATATTCAGCTCTTTATTAGACCATCAGATATTTTAGACAGGCACAGTAACACACCTTAAAGTAATATTCTCCAACATGTATCATTTAGAAAAATAGATCCTTGATGCGTATAAATTTTTTAGGTTTAGTTTCTAGATGTCTTGCATTTGATAATAAGATCTTAAGTCTATCAAATATATTAATTATATTTGAATATATTCAGCTTGTTATTTTAATGACCATTCATTGACTGCTATTATAAACTTTCTTTATACCCCTTAGTCTACTATAAATAATTAACAATTCTGTTTTATTGGTTTAAATGCTCATTTATATAATCTTTAATTTGGAGTATATTAGGAGTAGCTTCGAGAATAAAAGAAATTTATTAGTTTCAGTAATTAAGTCATCTGAAAGACTGGCATTAGGCATATCTCAAGTACTTTGTGAAGTGGTCTGCTTCTCTCCCACAACTCGCTGCCTCACATTGCTTTTGTATGTACATGCGCATGGTAAGCACCTTTGCAAGAGGTTTTATCATTGTCTTCTGGGGCTTCACATGGCCCTGACTGCAGCAGGAGAGGCATAGCCAAACTTCTCACTAAGCTGCATGTGCTATGGAGAAGGCTAGAGTGCTAGTCCTCAAGGGACCAGCAGTAAACACTTCCTACTGCTGCTCAACTTCTCCACAGGGAGGAGGAAGTAGAGAATAGGCTCATGATTGAGAGATCTTGTGAGGAACATGGAAAATACCTGCAACTTTGTGTGACACCAGCTTTTCTTTAGCGTTTCTAGACAGTATGTTTGCATGGGAATGATGGCTAGAGATACCAATAATATTAGAGATAGAGAGAAAAATAATGCAGATCTAATAAAGCTCTTTAGAAACTGAGAATGTGCAATTTGAGTTTTGATTCTTTTCATTGCTAAGCCCTTCACTGTACACTAGAAGGTGTTTTGTGGAGCCAACAGATGAACAATTATAGCATTAGTAATAAGAGCTGAAGGACATGCTGTGTGGTGGTAGCGGCAGCGAACGCCCTTAATCACAGCACTCAGAAGGCAGAGGTGTGTGGATCTCTGAGTTTAAGGCTAGCCTGGTGTACAGAGGGCTACGCATAGAAACCCTGTCTCGGAAGACAACAAAAGGACCTAAAGGGCTATACGCTGGGGGCAGGGGCACTTCATTCCTGGGGGAACAGAGAAAGCTTTCTGGAGATTATGTCTACTTAGGAACTAAAGGTGGTAGTCACAACAGGATTTGCATAAGCTTAAGAATTTACTGGGGGTGGGAGTTGTACTGGGTAAAAGGTGAGTTCCTGTGCCTCACTTATAAGGGGAAGGACAGTCTCTGTCCTTGGAGGCATGATGTGCTAGCAACAGGAAACAGGTCAGAAGCAGAACATATAAGATCCAGGAATAACCTCAGATTCTTGGTCTCCTGTGAGGAGGAAAAGTTGGATTTTTGTTTCTACTAATCTGTGAGTACCCCGTAAGAAGCCCCCAGACCCAGGTGGTCAGATACCTATTTCATGATAGCATGTGGTTGTAATGAGGAGAAACCTTTGAAGAAGGGCACAGAATTAGCAGTCTGCTGTGTCTGTGTTGACTGTGCTGACTGGTGCTGGTTGCCATACCCAAGTGGAGGGAAGACAAGAAAAACAGGTCCTTGGGCAGGACACTATTACCTGAGTCTTGTCCTGAAGGCAGTGGATGAGAGTGCAGATTTGAGCCCATTTGGCTACATAATGAGAATCCCAAAACCTTTTCTTTTTGCTCTGTTCATGTAGAAGAATTTCTCACTCGCCATGAAACTCCTGAAAGAGCTGCATAAAGATTCAAAAACAAGAGAGACTTGGCAAGTGCAGTGGACACAGAGTTACTGCCAGCTGAGCCACAGCAAGAGTCGCACCCAGAGCTCCCGGGAACAAGTTCTCACCGCGCTCAAAACCATCCCATTGTTGGGTAATTAGGCTGCTGTTTTCCACATACATTTGAGAACAGTATTTTATATTGTCTTCAAAAGCTTCTTTGTGTAGCTTCATCTGAGAGTTTAAATCTGCCTTAGGAATATTATAGATGACAGTACCACAGAGTGACGTCATCTCCTTAGGAGGAGAGCCAGCTCATCATCCAAACCTAGGGTGTGTCAAATGCAGTACAACATTCAGAGTTACGCTTGCCTTTACAATCAGATGGAAACTGAAACTTTCCCTCTTCGATACTTAACTTCCTGAGGTTTTAACCTCTAAGCATGAGAGGAGAAAAGCTTCCTTGGGCTTGTGTTGGATCTGACACTTCTGCCATTCACCTCACCTCAGGGAATATAGTAGGACTCTGCAGCAGGACAGAACCCTGTCACAGGCTCTGTAAAGATATCATGATAAGGACTGTTTGCTCCACATAGTCCTAGGAACAGAAAACATGTCTAGCACACACATGTGGTAGCACACACCTGTAATTCTAGCACTGAGGAGGCCGAGGCAGGGTAACTGCCACAATTTCAAGACCAGCCAGTGTTACAATATAGGGAGACTGTCGAAAAGGAACAAAAGCAGGCAGAAATGGGAAAGGTAGAAAGTGTTCCTAGGGTTTCTTGAATCATTATGCTGATATTAAGACTATGAGTGCAGTTGTCTGGCATATTTGAGGCTCTCCGTTTGCTTTCTCATGGGCACACTGCTGTGCCGCAGCCCGGAGTTCCTTGCCCAGCACTTGTGTAGTAACCAACAGAACTAGAATGCTTTTGTTTCATAACCTGTACCCCAGAGTATCAATTTAAAAATCTGTTCTGAGTTATTAATGCAAATAAACAAATGTTAATAAGAGCCATTTTCTGTTCTTTACAACATACAAAACTTAGAATTTAACAAAATGTAGATGATACTAGAATAAAAAGGTTATTCCTACTTTTAAACCTTAATTCTGTGGATTTCACTTTTAACATAAAAATATTTTCTATTAGCAAGTTTAAGAAATTCTTTTGCACTGGCATGGGTGAAGGAAAGATGCCCTCCGCCCCCACTTCCACTCTCCTGTTAGTGTCCAAGACAGGTGGAGGAATGTCCCTGGGGTCATAGGATCAGGAGGGCTGTACCTTCCCCTCACCAGCCGCAGTGGCCCCTGTACCTCACCTGGACAACACAATAGGGCTGGCAGTGATGGTGTAGGTGTGAGAGAGCCGACCCTGAGGGCATGAAAGCAGGAGAACTGGACCCACCCCTTGTTCATTGCTGAAAGGTAAATTAGCCGGGACAATGCTGGAGCTCACCCTGGTTTTGAGGACAGGGGAAAACTGCAGCTGCCCAGGCCCAGATCCAGGGTTATGACTTGATGTGTCCCAACATCCACCCCATCTGTGATCTGTTGGAGTGTGTAAAGGTACCTGACCCACAGACCCAAAACTGCAGGATCTCCACAACACAAGGCAACAACAACATATCCAAGAAGAGTCCCAGTGAGGGCCCAGCATCCATACTATAGTAGAAACCAGAGGCCTCGAACCAGACCAATGACTCTTTGCAATGAACACTTGCAAAAAAAGATATATGGACAAAGGGGTTTATTGTGTGACTCACTGTGTCACACTGCAGCTTCCATGATGAGATTTTTAATTCCCCTCTCCTCCTTTTATTCTTCTTAAATTTTGTTTTATTGTGGGGTGTGGGGGGTAACAGGGGCAGAGGGAGGATGCAAAGGGATGGGGAAGTGAATGGGATCCAGATGCATGACGTAAAAAACACATAGAATAAATAAAAAGAAAGTTAAAGAAAAGAAAATTCTTTAATCAGAAACTGAAGCCAGGCTCTTGTCCCTCTAATATATCTTAATAGGGAAGTGGGGGGGTACAAAACTTACTGACTGTGAATTTCTTCTTTTTTAAAACATCATTGTTTTTAATCCAACAGATGATAGTAATATGTCAAGTTACTTCAACAAAAATATCCAGGCCTCTTGTAACCAGAACATTCTCTTGGGGACAACTTTCAGGTTCATGGCTGATGCTCTCAACAGGGAGCCAGCCTGCCTGTCTGACCTGGAAGAAACCAAGGCCAAATCGGTCTTGGCCCTTTCTGGATCTGATGCAGAAAGCACAGAGAAGGTAAGGAAAATAGAAGAGGGGCAGTCCTTCTTGTGCTGTGTGTCTTTTATGTGCTGCCCTCAGGACAAGGCAAAGCAGCAGTTAGAACATTCTTTTGTAGATTTAAAATATGTTTAAAGCCAGGCAGAGTGGCTCACAGATATAAACCTAGCGTTTGGGAGATGCCATGATGCCCAGCCTGAGCTACAGAGTGAGACCTGGTCTTAAAAACACAGCTAAAATGAAATGATTGGCAACTGTCATTTCAAGTTTCTTATGTGGGAAATTGATATAATTCATATTATTTGAATTATACCTTCTTTTCTATCTTGTTTTTTGTTTTGTTTGCTTTTTGAGCCAATGTCATGTGTATCCCAGGCATGTCTTAAACTTGCTTTGTAACCAAGGATGGCTTTGAATTTCTTCTCTCATGTGCTAGGGCTAGAGGTATGTGACACCTCACCCAGTTTATGTGGTACTATGGACTGAACCCATGGCTTCATGAAAACTAAGCAAGAACTCTACCAACTGAACTACATCCCAGGCCCCTGAATAGTATAGGGGATTTGTCATTGTTTTATTGTTTCATTTTCTCCCCTGCTGTGTAACCCTGGCTGTCCTGGAACTAATTATGTAGACCAGGTTTGTAACAATAAGTCTTTCCACCAAGCCACCAGAGTCCTGCTGCCACATGGGCGCTTTTCGCCAGGCCGCCTAAGTTCCGACCGTGGCAACACACAGAAACTTATATTAGGTACAAATGCTGCTTGGCCAATGACTAGTATTTCTCATCTGCTAGCTTAGTCTTAATTATCATAAATCTATATATTTTATAAGACTTATCTTATCAGACACCAGTGGCAAGCGTCCTGTCTTCCCGGGCTCACATGGTAACTCTGTGCTTTCTCTTACCTTTCCCAGAATCCTCCTTGACTCCTAGTCCCACCTATCTTGTTTTCCTATTGGCCAACAGTACTTTATTTATCAACTAATAAGACAATCATATACACAGAAGGACCTCCCCCATCACAGGTTGGCTTGGAACTTAGAACAATCCTTCTACCTCTACATCCAGAATACTGGGATTTCATGCCCAACTTGGTAATACAAATCTTTAAAACAAGCTTTTGTTGGAGTGGTGAGTAATTCTTCCATGAGCTTGTATAGGAAATTTCATCACTAATTCCATTGAGATTATTTTTCCACAAGCTTGCAGGATAAAACAACCCTTTCTGCTTTTGTACTTAGTGATGCTTTGCTTAGTTTGTGGGCAGTTGTGGAGTGGTTGTTTCTTTTAGGTTTTCAGATAATTTTTAATAGGTAGCTTCTTTGTCATCTTCTGTCCTGCCTTAGTGCAGTCATGTGGTCTTGTCTTCTCCCTGTTCAGTGTCACTGATATCTTTGCAGGACATCACTGATATCTTTGCAGGACATGAGCATACAGCACCAGCCTTCATCAATTTTGGGAATCCCAGTGGAGTTCACAGTCTTAGACTGGCCCAGCTCTGTGTGGCTCATTGACTGACTGGCAGGTTCTCTTTAGTTTGTCTGGTTGTTGTATGCTCCAGATTTTACTGGGATTACTTACTGCCTTGCATCTGGGGCACGTGTGCATGCACAGGCAACACACACACACACAAAAAAAAAATTAACATATATTTTGTTTATTTAATTAAAAAGGGGGTCTCACTGTTGACTAGATTGGCATCAAGCTCCTGGGCCCCAGGAATTCCCTTGCCTCAGTTGGGACAGCACACACCACACCTAACTTTTCCATGTTATTTCAAAGCTATTGATGTAGTCATGCATATTCTGATTTCTAGGTAATCTCAGGTCTGTACCAGAGAGCATTCCATTACTTCTCCAAGGCTGTGCAGTTAGCTGAAGAGGAAGACCTGCTTTCCTGCTGGGGCCATGAGGCTGCAGCTGAACAGGCCCATGCTTATATGACACTGGTAGGTTTCTGTGACCAACAGCTCCGAAAGGTAGAAGAGAGTGCATCCAATACTTCACAGAAGAGATGTGCAGGTTAGTATTCTGTATGTAAGCTTGAAAATGTATAGATGCTTTTAATCTCGCATGCCCGTGCGTGCATGAGTGTGTGTATGTTTCAAATAGTTTGCTTTGTTTCATCTTTAGAGATGATAGTATCTCAAAGCAACACAACTGCATACAATAGAATCTGTGTTTATTGGCATTTTTGGAGTTTCAGCCAGCCTTGATAATGCTGGGCAAGAACACCATTGAGATAATACTCCATCCCTTAACTTTTAGAAACAATGTCTCACTGTGTAGCACAGGCTAGCCTGGTACTTGCCATTCTGCTCTGGCTGCTAGCATTGCACCTGACTCATTTGCTTCATGTCACTTATTTTACTTGCCATTTGTTTTTGGTTCATGTGGTTTGCCTCTTGCCTTGGGAATAAATCATCCAGTGGATGCTCTCAGTCCAGGATGAAACTGCTTCCTAAAAGAGTAATCAAATGTGTGTGACATTTCTTGGCTGAAAGAAAAGCGCTGGAGAGGGAACAGTGACAGACTGAAAAAAAGAAGCCAAAAAGGAGAAATTAATCATTTGTCACATTTATGGTGTGTGTGCTAACCAGCACTTTCCTCTTTGCTATCTTTGATTCTGTAGAACTGGAAGCATATCCAGCACTTGTGGTGGAGAAACTGTTGAGAGCATTAAAGTTAAATTCTTCCGAAGCCAGGCTGAAGTTTCCTAGATTACTTCAGATTATAGAACAGTATTCAGAGGAGACCTTAAACATAATGACAAAAGAGGTTGGTATCCTTGACAATGGAAGAGAACTTTTCAGGAATTAAAGACACAGTTTACTTATATCCAGACTCAGTGTGTGTAATACACATGTTCTGGCTTAAAAAAAAAAAGTTTGTGTGTGTACACATGCTACATCATGCATGTGGAGGTAGAGAACAACCTTGGGTATCATTCCTCACCTTCTGCCCTGTTTGTGACTTGATGGGATTCTCCTGTTTCCTCCCACATCCAAAGACTGCAGATGAGTGCTAACATCACATGCGACTTTACATGGGCTCTGAGGACCAGACTTAGCCTTCCTCTCCTAATGTCAGTACAGCAAGTGCTTTGCCCATTGAACCCTCTACATAGCATCACATTATTGCTTTTCCAACCAACACTGAGTTCTGCTATATGCTGAGTATATAGTGGATTAAAGAGTATTAATGCTCATATTTATCTATTTTCCTTTGTGAGTGTAGTAAGAACTATATCTGACCAAGAACCAAATCAGTCAAGGAGGAATATTTCTGGAACAGAGACAGAGGCTTTGTATGGAATTTTGCAGCCCACATGACGAAGCTGCATTCTGTAACATCTGTTGGTATCTAAGCCTACAGAGAGGACTAAGTGAGAACTGAGAGGTTGATGTATGCACATACAACAGCCTGCAGCTACCATACCCTTATTCCATGGCTTACTTGAGGATACATATGCTGGCCATGCCCTTGTCCTGTGAGTTCTATCTGTATAAGGAGGCTCCATCTGTAAAAGAATAGGGCCATCTGAAATGTCCCTTCATATTTTTATGGATTTATAACTAGAAAATAGACCCAAACATTGACTTGAAAATAAGAATTCAGGAAGGACTAGCTGGTACCTACTACTTTATGCAGCAAAATCTTGTGTTTTGTTTGTGTGTATGAGTGCTCAGGCTAAAGATCCATTTCCTGTGTCTTCCTCAACAGCTTTCCATATTAAGTTTTGAGACAGAGTCTATCCTTGAACCTGGAGCTTGCGAATTTGGCTAGACTGGCTGGCCAGCAAGCCCTTATCTCCCCCTGTCTCTGCTCCCTAGCACTGGGATTACAGGTCCATGCTACTGCACCAGATTTTTCCATAGGTATTGGGGACTGAACTCAGTTCTTTTTTTACCAACTGAGCCATCTCCCCAGCTCTGTGTAACAAAATCTTAGACAGTGTTCGTCTGTAAGCCCTGAGGATTGCCAGGCTGTCAGGTCTTTAGTTCCATGAGGACCTACTGTACTGTCAGGTCTTTAGTTCCATGAGGACCTACTGTACTGTCAGGACTATAACCCCATGGGAACCTACCATACTATCAGGACTGTAACCTCATGAGGACCTAACAATTCATAAAATACAGTAAGTAAAATAGGATAGGTGTTACAAGAGTGAGGTAAATTGGTCTTTATTACTTTTATATTCCTGTGATAAGACATCATGTACAAGGCAATTTATAGAAGACAGTGTTTTTGGAGGGCTTCCGGTTTCAGGGATTAAAGTCCATGACCATAACATTTGGGAGCATGGCTGCAAGCAAGCAGACATGGCATGACACTGGAGCAGTAGGTAAGAACTCACTTCTTAGGAAACATCCACAGTGCGGACAGGGAGCACACTGTGAATGGTGGGAGCCTTTTGAAAATCTCCACCCCAACATACCTCTTCTAACAAGACTGTACTTCCTAATCCTGCCTCGACAGTTCTACCAATTGGGGACCAGGCATTCAAATATATGAGCTTATGGGGGCCATTCTCATTCAAACCACCACAGCAAGTATGATCCCATTCTTCGAGCACAGATTGTGTATGTATATGAACAGAAAATGCTTGGAAGAATCCAATAATTCCTTAGCAAAAGAGAACTAAGAGAGAGATTTATATAGAAGACATTTCATATTAAACACATTTACTTTTATAGCCTTTATGGTAAATAGTGTCAAGTGTTTTGTTAATTTCCAAACTATAGTTTTTCTGAATTTTAGATTTCATCTATTCCTTGCTGGCAGTTCATTGGCTGGATCAGCCACATGGTGGCCTTACTGGACAAAGAGGAAGCCATTGCAGTGCAACATACTGTGGAAGAAATTGCTGATAACTACCCACAGGCCATTATCTACCCTTTTATAATAAGCAGTGAAAGCTATTCCTTTAAACAGACTTCTTCTGGTTGTAAGAATAAAGCGTTTGTTGAAAGGTAATGTTTGGTATTAGGCTGATAAGATACTATAGGGTATAAAAATTTTGTGTGGTAAAAGCAGAAACATGCAAATACATTTGAGTTGTTTGTTCATAGAGCATAGAACTTAGATATCACTTGAGTTTTATCTTTTCTCAATATACTTGTTACAGAATTTCCTTTTAAGATATTGTTTGTCTTAGGTGCTTGCTTGCATGCCCATAGTTAATAGTCTTTTGCATAATACAGACTAGATGAGATGCTTTTTGCAGTCAGTTCTTGTCCTAGTTGGTTTGCTTTTATAAATTTGACACAAGCTAGGGTCATCTGAGAAGAGACAACCTCAGTTAAGAAGATGATCCCACCTGACTAGCCCCGTGAGGCATTTTCTTGATTAATGATTGATAAGAGAGGGTCAGCTCAAATGGATGGTGTCACTCCTGGGCAGTTGGTCTTAGGTTGTATAAGAAAGCAGGCTGAGCAAACCAGGCTTAAGGAGCAAGCCAGTAAGCAGCATCCCTTCATGGCCTCTGCCTTAATTCTCTCCAGGTTCCTGCCTCTCAGTTAAGCCCTGCCTTCCCCAGTAATGAACTGTTCCCTAAGAGCTATAAGCTAAGATAAACCCTCCCATCCCCAGGTTGCTTCTGTTTTTGGTGTTCATCACAGCAGTAGAAACCCCAGCTAAGATTGCTCTGAAGCTGCCCTTTAAGATACATTGGAATGTTGGCATGGTGGTGCATGCCCATAGTCACAAATATTCTGGAAGCTGTGACAGGAGACTCTAAAGTTAGAAGGTAACCTGAGCTATATATAAACAGCATATCACACATAAATAGATAAAAATATAATATGAATCCAGAAAAAAAAAAAAACTAGGGAGATTGCTTAGTGAATAAGAGCGCTTATTCTGCAAGCACAAGAACCTGAGTTACATTTCCCAGAACTCATAGATGTATGTACCTGTAATCTGTAACCTCAACATTCAGGGGCAGAGATAGGCAGATCCTGAGAGCTTGCTGGCCAGGCAGCCTAGGAAAAACAGTGAGCTCTGGGTTTATTGAGAGACTCTATCTCAAAGAAATAAGGCAGAAAGTGAGACACCCACTCCTGCTTTGGCTTCTATCTGCACACACTAGTACACACACTCAAAAACTCATGTATATATCGTGTGCGTGTGCGTGTGCGTGTGCGTGTGTGTGTGTGTGTGTGTACATGTACATGCATACACACAAAGAGAGATCCCTCTTATTTAGGGCACAATGGATAGCCTGAAATGTCATCTTTTTCATGGCTTTGATTATTTATAGTTGAGACCAATGACATAATGAGCCTTGGTGTAACCTTTACAAGAATACTTTATATATGCATTGTTTCCTGGGCACATTCTCCATCAATAAGTGTTTTGTGCATCAAATATCAGTAAACCCAATTCTCAACATCAAACACTACTGATATCAAAGGCATTCATTGACCTCGGAATAACATTGAGTGATTCAGTATCCAAATCTCACTCATTTCCAACTCCCCCCAAACACAGAAACAACATAAATGAACAGAATACTCAATACTACAGAATGCACATTTTTCTCAGTAACCTGTGGAACTTTTTCCAAAGTAGGCCATATTTTAGGACACTGAGTCTTAATAAATACTATATAATAAATACTAAATAAATTAAAAGAATCTATCTGGTGACAATGATATTAAACTATAAATCAATGAGAAACTATAATTTTTAGTATAATTTTAGTGTAGTATACAAACTCCATACAAACTCATGGAGACTAAACAGTGCACTATTGAATAGTGAGTGAATTATTGAAGGAATCAAAAGAAAAGTTAAGTACAAACACATTAGAGCCTGTGGAAAACAAAATTCTAATGAAGTATATAGCTATAAGTGCCTACCTTTACAAATTATAGAAATCTCAAACAATAATACACATTAAGGTCTTAGAAAAAAAAAAAAGCTAAACCCCAAATCAGTAGATGGTAGTAAACAATACAGTCAGAGTATTAATTACTGAAATAGAAATGTTGCTTTTAACTTCAGCGCAGTGTCTGTGTCTTAATCTGCTATTTCAGTCAGCTGTTTCTCTGGCAGCAGCCTTGCTGCTCAGGCAGCAGCCTGACAGGAATTCTGTTCCCCCAGGCACTGGCTCTGTTGATGCCACTAAAGATAGCTTTAACTAAATCTGTATCATTCTAGTTATAAATAAGACTCAAGATTCAAAGTCTGGGGTGAAAACCTACTAGCTGAGAGAGGTTGAGTAGCATCTAGCTAACCTTCTTTCCTTTCTGGTTCTTCCAAAAGGCATGTGTAGCTCGAATTCTAATTGGTCTTAGTAATAAAAACCTAGAGTTAGATATAGGGGTTAATGCTGAAGATCAGAGAAGTAGAACAACCAGCCACCAGTTCTTACCTCTACTGAATCCTCAGACCAAAGGGGTAATCCTTTCCCTACTGAATGGTGTCTCTACAAATCCTCAGACTGAATGCAGTGAGTACCTGTCTCTCCCTCCTTATATTCCTCCCTCCACCCAGCCATATCATTCCTGTCTCCAACTCCCTAGTGCTGGGATTAAAGGCATGTGACTCCCAAGTCCTGGGATTAAAGGTGTGAGCCATCATTGCCTGGCTGTTTCTCTTTTAGACTAATCAATCTCGTGTAGCCCAGGGTGGCCTTGAACTCCCTGCCAGTCCTCTATGGCTAACTAGTGGTTTAGCTCTGCATTCTGATCTTCAGGCAAGCTTTATTTGTTAGATCACAAACAAAATATCACCATAGGCATGACCTTCCTCTCTGCCTAAACAAAAGAAGCCACATCACTCAAAATACCTCTCTACTACTTCCAGTGCATCTCTCTATCTTTTCCAGATGCCCTCTGATGCTCTATGATTACTCTCTGTCAACTAGTTACTAACTCAACCTCCTGACTCAAGGTTAATTTTACTTAATTAATGCAAATGCAAACTTGGGCTTCACAGTGTGATCCCTAATATTCCCTAACATACAAACAAAAAAGAAAAATACCCCCAAAAAGTAGTGAAACAGAAGATTGATGTTTGAAATAGACTACTCAAAAAATAACAAAAACCCCACATAGTCCAACCAATAAATGGGCCCATGATGTGTGCTGTAATAAGCAAAGATGTGGAGGTATCTCTGTAATTATGTGGATTGTTACAAGTATATTCACAAGCATATGGTAGTTCTATTTCTTTTTGCTTTGCTGTTGTCCTGATATAGGGTTTTATTATGTAGCTCACCAGCTCCATTTTTTTTTTATTTTCCTAGTCTATTGTTTTAAACTTGGCCAAAGATTTGGCCAGTACATGTACCAAGTGGATTTACATATGGGTCCTCTGTCCTATTTCATTTTTCTGCCTGATAGTTTTTGTGTAAGTATCATGCAGTTTTTGTTACTATAGCTCTGTAGGGATACCTCCAGCATTGTTCATTTTTCCAGGGCTACATAATGAAATCCTATCTCTAGACAGTAACAACAGAAAACAAACAAACAAAATAGACATATAACATTGCCCACCTATACTGTTCCTGTGAATATATCGTAAAGAAGCCACATAACTACAGAGACCTGCATATCCTTATGTACTATGGGACTATCACAACAGTTAGTTGATGGGATCGATCTAACTACTACCAATGTGAATGAATCAGCAATATGTGATATATACTCCATAGAGTTTTATTCAGCCATAAAGAAGAAAAAAATTGTGTTGTTTGCATGAAAATGAATAGAATGAGGTGTTATCATATATTAAGAGAAATAAGCCAGACTCAAACAAATAGCCTCAATTTCATATGTATATCCATCTGACATGAAAGTAGAAGCAAATTATATTCATCAGTGTCCATATCTACTTCAAATCTATTCTCAACCTTCTTAACTCTGTGGCACTTTAATAAAGCTCCCTATTTTGTACTGACCCCAACCATAAAATTATTTCCATTGCTACTTCATTACTATAATTCAGCTACTGTTATGAATCATAATATAAATATCTGATGTACAAGATATCTAATATGAGACCCCTGTGGCCCACAGGTTAAGAACCACCGCTTTAAAGAATAGATACTAATCTAAATGTTGTAGATAATTCTCAAACTACTACCTCCCTAGACTGTGTGTGTGTGTGTGTGTGTGTGTGTGTGTGTGTGTGTGTGTGTGTGTGTGTATGTGTGTTATGAGTTTGTGTGTATAAATTATATATAAATATATCAAGAAAGTACATGTTCTAAATCTGTATTTTAAATATATAAAAATAGGCCCCAGTCATTAGAAAATGTTTAATAACCTAAATCTAGTGTTGTTGTTGGTGGTGTTTTGAGACAGGTCTCTGTATGTATCCCTTGCTGTCTTGGAACTCTGTGTAGACCAGGGTGGCCTTGAATTCACAGAGATCCACCTGCTTCTACCTCTTGAGTATGAGGATTAAAGACATGTGCTACCATGCCTGGCCTAAACCTGGTAATTTTTTATAGGATAAAAAGTAAACTTGATCAAGTAAGAGAGATTCAAGATTTTATTAATGCCCTAGACCAGCTCTCCAATCCTGATATGATCTTTAAGGTAAGAAAATAGCCACTGACAATAAAAATGATTGTGGATAGCATTTGTTTTTAGTCTAGCTTCTTTCTTGATTGTTTTCTCTCTCTCTCTTGATACAGGACTGGATTGATGATACAAAAGTTGAACTAGAGAAGAATCCTGTGAATAAAAATAATATTGAAAAACTGTATCAAAGGATGCATACTGCCTTGGGTGACCTTGAGGCCCCATGGCTGGGGCCATTTAGAAAGAGGTTCATACAGGTATGCAATTGCTTTGATGGTAGCAGCGGCATTCACATTTGATTGGGTCCTGACTGTTGTCTGTTGTTAATGAGCTTGCTTTAGATATGCTGCCTCCTGCAAGATACACTATTAGAATGTTTCCAATCAATGGTGACACTTAGGTCAGTAAGTAAAACTTTGGGCTTCTCCTATGTTCCCTTCACACTTAGATTCTGATATCTGAAGATTTCATGTAGTTCAGTATTTTTAGTTCTCAGGGTAATTTAGATATTGGGTCAAGAAAGTGTTTCTGTCTTACATAAGGTGATAAGTATTCTGAAGCATGTAGTTTAGGGCACAGTTTGGGTGCACAGAGACACAGTGCAGACATGGTGCCCAAGATCAGAGGGATTGTGTGACCAACGCTGCTTATAAAAAGCTTTATTTTGTCCAGTGTGACAGAGGGAGATGTGTTTTAGTTATTCTAGAGTTGGAAAGAGTCCTGAAGGGAGGAATACTTTCTTTTGTTTCTTTTTTAAATTTTGAAACATTTTTTATATCCAATATATCTTGATCATATTTTCCCCTCTCTCAGTTTCTACAAGATCCTCCCTACCTGCCTACACACTGAACTTTGTTCTTTTTCTCTCTCTTTTAAAAACACAAAAAAGCACAAAACAAAAATCAAAATAAATAAGCAAAAAAAACCACAATAAACAAAAATAACAGAATAAAAAAGCCTAAAAAATACCATTGAGTCAATTCTGTGTTAGCCATCTACTGCTGGGCATGGGACATACCCTAAAGTGTGGTTGATATACCCACTGAGACTCCATTGAAGAAAACTAATTTTTCTTTGCAAGCAGATATCAATTGCAGAGAGCTTCTTGGTTAGGAATGGGACCCTGTCTCCACTTCCCCTTCTCAGCAATGGAACTCTGCCGGGCTTCAACCTGTGCAAGTCTTGTGCATGCTACAACACAGTCTCTTTGAGTTTATATGTATATCAGTCCTGTTGTGTCTGACAGACACTTGTTTCCTTGGTGTCATCCATCACCTATGGCTCATCTATCACTGTGAGCTTTTGGGGGAGAGTTTTGTTGAAGATATGTGGGACTAAATGCTCCAAAGTCTTTCCCACTCTGCACATTGTCCAGCTGAAGGCCTCTTATAATTCCTATGTACTGTGAAAAGAAGCTTCTTTGATATAGGTTGAGTGAGGCACTGATCTTTGTATATTATAAACCTAGCTCATTTTATTGCTATGTTCCTTTAGCAGAATAATAGTGGCTCTTTCCCTAGACCATGGACTATCTGGTCTCAGATTTTTGGCCATTTTGCTAGTGTCATGTATGAGTTGCATCTCATGGATTGGTCCTTAAATCCAATCAAAAAGCAGTCGGTTACTTACATAGCATTTGTACCATGATTGCACAGTATATCTCACAGGCAGGTCACTGTTGTAGATCACAGGGTTTATAGCTGGGTAATATTAATGATTACCTTTCTCCTCTGCTAATGTACAATGTACTTTCCTGTACCATGAACACTAATCAGTAGGGTAAAGCTTTTAGTTAGGCACCAGATTGACTTTTCCATGTGAGCTGATGAAAGTGTTGTCTTCAGCAATAGAGCTTCACCATCAGTTTGTGGAGAGTAAAGCTGCCCTGTGATGTTTGCACATTTCCATGAGGCCATTTTAGCCAATGACTTGACAAGATGTAGTCCATTCCTAATACTGTAGGTTTTACTTGGTGGCATAAGGTATCTAGTCAACATTGTCTCTCCTATTATTTGGTGACTCCATTTAGATTCCTTTCACATAAGTATATACTTTGGGAAGCTTCTATGATGGTATGTTTTCCTGTTTTTTCAAATGGCCTTTAGTGCTAGTTGACTCTTCACGTGTTCTCTCCTTTACCCTTCTTTCTTATTCTCCCTATTTAACCCTCTATTCTAGTTTACCCTTTGTCCCTTTATAACAATATATTCCATTTCCCCTTCATTGGGAGAGCCAATCCCACTCCCTAAGTCCCTACTTACTAGATAGGTACCTAACCTCTGAGTTATATGGATAGTGGCACACCTTTCGAAGACTGAAAAGCTAACATCTACATATAAGAAAACCATATAGTATTTGTCTTTGGGGTTTGGATTATCTCACTCAGGATGATTGTTTTTTCCTAACTCCATCTGTGAGTCTCATAATTTCATGTTTCTTAACAATTGAATAATATTCTGTTGTGTATAAATGTGCCACATTTTCATTATCCACTCCTGAGTTGGTGGATATCTAGGCAGTTTGCAATTTCTTGGTATTGTGAGTGGAGCAGCAATGAACATGGATGAGCAAGTGTCTCTATAGTAGGATATAGAGTCCTTTGGGTATATGCCCAAGAGTTGGATCTTGAGGTAGATCTATTTCCAGCTTCCTGAGGAATCACCACACTGATTTTGGTAGTGGCTTTTCCACTACAGAGTTTGCTCACCCACTAGCAATAAATAAGTGTTCCCTTTTCACCACATACAACTAAGATGAAACATCAGATTTTAATTTGCATTTTTAATTTGACTAAGGATGTTGAACATGCCTTTAAGTGTTTTTAGCTGTTTGTGTTTCATATTTTGAGAATTCTCTGCTTATTTCTGTACCCCATTTTTAAAATCAATTCTCTATCAAATGTATATAATTCTTAAAAATCTTTTCCCAGTCTGTAGCCTTCTGCTTTGCTTTCATAATGGTGTCCTTTGCTGTACAGAAACAGCTTAATTGAAGTCCCATTTATTAATTGTGATGGTCTTAGTGCCTGTACTGCTCAGAAAGTCTTTTCCCTGCTTTCACTTCTATCAGATTCAGGGTATCTGGTCTTATGGTGAGGTCTTTGATCCACTTGTTGAGTTTTGTGCAGGATGATAGATAGAAATCTATTTTCATTCCTCTCCATATAGCCAAGCCAGTTTGACCTGTTAGCTTTTGTTGAAGATGCTGCCTTTTCTCCAGTATGTATTTTTGTCTTCGTCAAAATTCAGATGTCCATAGGTTTTATGGATTTATGTCTGGGTCTTCAGTTCAGTTTCTTGGATCAATTTGTCTGTTTTGATGCCAATGCCATGCTGTTTTTATTACTATAGCTCTTTAATACAACTGGTTTGTTTATACCTCCAACAGTTCTTTCATTATTTAGGATTGTTTTTTCAATTTCTTTTTTTTTAATTTTTTACTCATTTTACATACCAACCACAGTTCCCCCTCTCTCCCCTCCTGCTGCTTTCCTCCCACCTTCCTCCCAACCCACCCCCATCCACTCCTCAGAAAGGGCAAGGCCTCCCATGGGGAGTCAACAAAGCCTGGCACATCAAGTTGAGGCAGGTCCAAGCCCCTCCCCCCTGCGTCAAGGCTGAGCAAGGCATCCCACCTTAGGGAATGGACTCTAAAAAGTCACCTCCTACACCATGAACAAATCCTGGTCCCACTGCCAGGGATCCCTCAAACTATCCAAGCTACACAACTGTTACCCACATGCAGAGGGCCCCTAGTTCAGCCCCATGCAGGTCTAGAGTCAGTGAGCTCTCATGAGCTCATCAGGTCAGCTGTCTCTACAGAATGTTCTTGATCCCCCTTTTCTCATATCATCCCTCCTCCCTCTCATCTTGGGAGACTGTCCAGGTAGCCAGCTGTTTTTGTCATTTCTCACATTTTTGGAAGTTGCTTGATCGTACTTCCTGCTTACTCAGTTAATATTATTTCCTTCTCAGGCCTCTGAAGGAGTTAAAGACTAGATAGTTACAGTTTTCCTTGTTTCTTTGGTAAGAAAGGAAACTTACCAAAGAAATGTAAAGTATATAAAGTTGAGAGCATAAAAAGATAACTTAATAATGTGAATTAGGATAGAAAGTAAATTAGATACAAGACTTTGAACTCACCAAGATAAGATAAATAATAGAGTATTTTTTCTGAATTTGTCAATTGCAAATGGACTACACATTGTTGACAAACTTATTGCCTTATATATTGTATATACTTATTGTACTTATTTTATATATTTTTTCTTATGTTAGTTGCAGCCTTCTCTTTTTGTATTAGACAAAAAGGGGAAATTGTGATGATATATTGTTTATAATTTATTAAAGCCATGCCCTGACCCCAGATTACCCAGGAGATCTCATCTATTTTCCCTTCCCAGGGCAATCCATTCATCTCTCTTAGGGTCCTCTTTGTTTCCTAACTTCTCTGGAGCTATAGATTGTAGTCTGATTATCCTTGGCTTTACGTCTAGTATCCACTTATGAGTGAGTACATACCGTGTTTGTCTTTCTGGGTCTGGGTTACCTCACTCAGGTTGATTTTTTTTTTCTAGTTCTATCCATTTGGCTGCAAATTTCATGATGTCATTATTTTTTACAGTTGAATATTACTCCATGGTGTAAATGTACCACATTTTCTTTATCCAATCTGTGGTTGAGGGGTATCCAGGCTATTTCCAGGTTCTGGCTATTACAAATAATGCTGCTATGAACATAGTTGAGCCAAGTGTCCTTATGGTATGATTGACAATCCTTTGGATATGTGCCCAAGAGTGGTATTGCTGGGTCTTGAGGTAGATTGATTCTCAATTTTCTGAGAAATCGCCACACTGATTTCCAAAGTGGCTGTACAAGTTTGCACTCACATCAGCAATTTTTTTGAAGAATTGTGTTGGAATTTTGTTGGGGATTGGTTGAATCTATAGATTGCTTTTAGTAGGATGGTCACTTTCACTATATTATTCCTACTGATCCATGAGAATTGGAGACCATTCCATCCTCTGGTTTCTTCTTCAGTTTCTTCGATGTCTTAAAGTTTTTATTATATAAGGCTTTCACTTGCTTGGTTGAAGTTAACCTTCCCCCCCAAAAAAAATATAAACATATATGTATATACATTGTGAAAGGTACTGTTTCCCTGATTCCTTTCTCAGTCCATTTGTCATTTGTATATAGGAAAGCTACTGGTTTTTGTGTGTTAATTCTCTATCCTGATACTTTGCCTAAAGTGCTTATCAGTTGTAGAAGTTTTCTGGTGGAGTTTTCACTGTGTGTGTGTGTGTGTGTGTGTGTGTGTGTGTGTGTGTGTGTGTAAAATCCTATCTTCTGTAAATAAAGATATTTGAGTGCTTCTTTTCTATTTGCATTCCTTTGCCTCCTTCACTTGTGTTATTGCTCTAATTAAGACAGTGGTTCTCAACCTGTGTGTCACAACCCTTTGGTGATCAAGTGACTCTTCCACAGGGGTCATTTAAGACCAACCATCAGATAACACAGATATTTACATTATAATTCATAATAGTAGCAAAGCTGCAGTTATGAAGTAGCAACAAAAATAATTTTATGATTGGTGGTCACCACAGCATGAGGAACTGTATTAAAGGGAAGGGTTCCAGCATTAGGAAGGTTGAGAACCACTGAACTAAGATTTCGAGTACTATAGTGAATAGATATAGAGATAGTGAACAACATGTCTTGTTCCTATTACTAGTGGAAATGTTTTGAGTTTCTCTTCATTTAGGTTGCTGTTGGTTGTAGGCTTTCTGTAAATTGCTTTTACTGTGCTGAGGTTTGTCCCTTGTATCTTCAGTCCCTTGACTTTTACATGAAGGGTGTTGGGTTTTGTCAAAGGCCTTTTCCAATCTAACAGGATGATCATGTGCTTTTTATCTTTTAGTCTTTATGTGGTAGATGAAGTTTATTGATTTACATTATGTTGAATCATCTTTGCATCTCTGGGGATGATCACCAATTTGATCTTAGTAAATAGTGTTTGATGTATTCCTGAACTTGGTTTGCAAGTATTTTATTGAGAATTTTTGCAGTTATGTTCATCAGAGACATTGGTATGTAATTTTCTTTTTTTTCCCCGCCTTGGGTCTTTGTGTGGTTTTGGTATCACAGTAATAGTGGCTTCACTAAAAGAATGGCGAAATGTCCCTTCAGCTTTATTTTAAGGAATAACATGAGGAGTGTTGGTGTTAGCTATTCTTTGAAGGTCTGGTAGAATTCTACACTTAATCCTTCTGGCCTTGGGCTTTCTTTGGTTGGGAGACTTTTAATTACTGCTTCTATTTCACCAGGGATTATGGGTCTGTTTAAATTAGTTATCTGATCTTGCTTTAACTTTGGTAGGTAGTATATATAAAGAAATTTACCTATTCTAGATTTTGCAGTTTGGTGAACTACAGATTTTTATGATTCTCTGGGTTTTCTCATTGTCTGTTGTGATGCCCCCCTTTTTATCTCTAATTTTAATATTTCGGATATTCTCTGTCCATTTTTTAGTTAATTTAGTTAAAGGTTTGTCAATCTTGTTGATTTCTTCACAGAACCAAATCTTCCTTTTATTGGTTCTTTGCATTGGTCTTTTACTTTGTTTTGTTAGTTTGTATTTCATTGATTTCAGCACTAGGTTTTATTATTTCCTCCCATCTACTCTTTTGGGGACTTATTTCTTTTTATTATAGAGCTTTCATGTATGTCTCTAATGTAGTAATATGAGATCTCCATTTTTTTGGTGTAGGCACTTAGTACTATGAACTTTACTCTTCCAACTGCCTTCATTGTATCCAACAGGTTTATGTATGTTGCATTTTCATTCACCTTCAATTATTTAAAAGATTTAATTTCCTTCCTAATTTCTGCCTTGACCAATTTTCATTCAGCTATAAATTGTTCAATTTCAATGAGTTTTTATACTATCTGGTGGTTTCTGTTGTTGTTGATATTCAGCTTTAATCTGTGATGGTCAGATAGGATGCAGGGTATTATTTCAATTTTCTTATATCCATGTTTTCTTATATCTGGGTCTTATGACCTAATGTGTGGTCAGTTTTGGAAAAAATTCCATGAGCTGCTGAGAAGAAAGCATGATCTTTTGTTTTGGGGTGAAATGTTCTGTAGATATCTACTAGGTCCATTTGATTTATGAAGTTATTTAACTCCAGCATTCCTCAGTTTAGTTCTTGTCTAGATGACTTGTCTTTTCTGAGAGTGGGATAGTAAAGTCTCCCACTGTTGATGTGAGAGTCTCTCTCTCTCTCTCTCTCTCTCTCTCTCTCTCTCTCTCTCTCTCTCTCTCTCTCTCCCTCTCTTTCTCTCTCTCATTTTTCGATGCAGGGTTTCCCTGTGTAGCTTTGAAGCTTGTCCTGGAACTAGCTCTTGTAGACCAGGCTGGTCTTGAACTCACAGAGATCCACCTGCCTCTGCCTCCAAAGTGCTGGGATTAAAGGCATGTGCCACCACCACCTGGCCTCAATATGTCATTTAGTGGTGTTTCTTTTATGAACTTGGGTACCCTTGTGTTTGGTGGATAGATGTTTACAGTTATAATATCCTTTTGGTGGATTTTTCATTTAATTATGTAGTATCTTTCCCTCTCCAGATTAGTTTTGGTTTGAAATCTATTTTATCAGTAGTATAATGGCTACACCTGCTTGCTTCTCGGGTCCATTTGCTTGGAATATCTTTTCCATCATTTTACTGTGAAGTAATGGTGAGCTATTTCTTGGATGCATCAGAAAGTTGGATCCTGTTTTCTAATCCAGTTTGCTAGTCTTTGTCTTTTTATTGGAGAATTCATACTATTAATATTGAGTTATTAATATTAATAAGCAATATTTACTGATGGATAACTGTCACAAAGGAATGAAGATGGGCTAGAAGGGAAGGCTGAGAAGGTTAGTGGGAAAAACCTGAGCTGGGTCCCTACCAAGAAGTGCACATGAGAGATGCTTTCAGTGGACCCTGTGGCAGCTTTGCTTTCTGGTGTGGATACTCTTCCTTTCTCCTTGGCCCCTTACCTCTCATTGGTCCACCAACCAGGATGTTCTTCACCCCTCATGTATGCCTTCCTTTTATATGCTTATTCCTTCCTATCTCTGTGCTGCCAAACTAACTTCATCCATTAACCCTCAAGACACTAAAGGTTATGAAGTCTGGCATTTCTTTGTCAGTTCCCCAGCCCACTGTCTACACTGCAGTTACATCAGGATAGAAGTTCTGTCTTCTCACACTTAAGATGTCCAGTACAGTAGTGTTTGTTATAGTTACAGAGTTTGAAGTCATCGAATTTTCAACACCATGGAAAACAGCCATCCCTGAAACCAATTGAATTACTCTTCATTTCTGCTCCTGCCAGTCCCTGGTAACCACCAAACTAGTTTCTATCTTTAAGGAATGGCTTCTTCTAGATTTTTCACTTAGCATGTTTTCACATTCAGCATGCTTCATTCTTTATTGCTGAGTTTCTTACCACTGTTGATCTTTCTGTTCCACTCTGTATCATGTTATTCCATTGTTGATCCTTTCATCAGATAGCAAACATTCTTCACTCTTGTGAATGACTATTCTGCACATCCATCTGTGCATTTTCAATTCTTGTGGGATATCCTCAGGAATAGAAAGCAACTTTGCCCTTTACCTGTTCCTTTCCTTTTAGCCTCCCAATTTTAACATGTATGTTGGGATTTTGAGTTACTTTTTTTGTCCCTTCAGCCATCTAAACAGGTATGAAACAACCTTCTTGAATTAGATGATTAAGATAACTTTGGTTAATTAGAGGTTGCTTTTGTGGGTTGCACCTAGTGTACTTTGGATAAAGGTATGGCTATAAGAGCACGTAAGTCTCCCTGGTGTAAACATGGGTGGACATCCTAAAAACACCATTAACTCCTGTATTTTGCTTTCTGACACACATTGAGGTCAGTATCCTATTGTGTATGCACTGTTGATTCTTGAATATTCAAGTGACTCCAAATAAGAATTGTCATTTAATTAGGCAATAAACTATACTTAGGTTAGTGTTATTAAAATTATGGTTATAGAATATTGGTTAAAGAAAGATATATATGAGTTTTGTTTCCCTAAAACAGTAGCCCACACATTTTAAAAGCACAGGTTCGCAGCTTTGCAGGCCATACAAGTCTGTTACCAGAGGGTGCATCTGCCATTATCATGTGAAAGTACTAGACAGTGTCAGGTGAGTCCACCTGGCATCATGTAGCAAAATCCTGTTTCTGAACAAAAGCAGTGAAGTAAGTGTTGTTTGTGTGCCAGGATGTGGTTTACTGAAAGGAGAATGAAAACAATGAGAGAACTAGACCCAGGTTTCCTTGAACTCTGGTCTGAAGGCATCCCTGTGAAAGGACTTCATTTCCAATAGTTCTTCCAACAGCCTGTCCTTCCCTATCCAGTTCCCTGTCTTTTTAACTGAGTGAGATTAGCCTTGGTTGGAAAAACTGCAGGCTATCTCTTTGAATCCATAGCTACTTTGGATTTAAAACCTTTTTCTGCATGCTGGATCCAATAAGTCTGCTCTAAAAGTATGTCAGTCCACATCATGGTCCCTCCCATATGTTGCCAAGCTCAGCTACACAGCCTTCACTAAACGTTTGTTATGTACTGTTTATATATAGATTTGTTTATATACTAAGCTAGAAACCCTTTGTGTTTATGTGTTTGGTTCCAAGGACTAAGTCTAGCACCTTGGGCGTGCTGGACAATATTGTCACTGATTTGTATCATAGTCCTTTATTTCTACACTTTTAATCTGTTTCTAAATCAAAAAAGAAATAACTTTATGTGTCAATTTTCTTATAAGAAACTATCAAAGTAGTGACAGTTTGATCCCCAAAAAAGTAATCAGGTTAGTAGCACTTGGGAGGTGGGGACAAGAGAAGCAGAAGTTCAAGGTTAGGCCTAACTTTGTAAGACTCTATCTCAAAACAGTAAAGATGGCCTGCAAAATCTTGACAGTCTTCAGTTTTGCTTTATTTTCTATTTGACATAAAGATTTTCATTTAAATAAATAGTTTTTTTAAAGAACTGTAATTTTCCAAGGTAAAGTACTTCTAATAATTGCTTTTAGAAATATTGATTATATTAATATTTATACTGGTTTATGATCTAGAGCAGTGTCTCAGTCGACCCTTCCTGAGACCAGTGACATTCTCTTTTCTCTTCAGCTCATAGGAAAAATTATGAGCTATTTGTTTTGATTTAATTTTTCTCTTCATTTTGTTTTTAACTTTGTTCCTAGCTATTCATGTCATTCTTTCTACTCAAATGAAGTAAGACTAGAACTAGATAGAGTGCACAAAGAGATTAGATGACCTCACCATGTTGGTTCATTTTGTTTTGTTTTGGGGGACAAGGACTCACTATGTAAACCAAGCTATCCTTGAACTCAGAGATTCACCTGCCTCTGCCTCCAGAGAGTGCTGAGAATAAAGGCCTGTGCCACATGCCCAGCTCTGTCCTGTGTCTTGAATGCTCTTATTAGAATTTATAACTGGGAGTCATTCTAATAATGACCTGCCTAAGGAAGAGAAGACACAGACAAAAGGGGCACTCGATGCTTTAGAGTATTGAAATATTTGTAAGCTTAGAGCTTTTTCTAATGTACAAAGGAAACAGTGATCTTCAGAGTAAATTTTTAATTTTCAGGCCTTCGGGAAAGAATTTGACAAAAGCTTTGGGAATAATGGTTCTAAGCTGCCTACAATGAAGTTCGGTGACTTCTGTAATATCACTGACTCACTACTTAGAAGGATGAGAAAAGACTCAAAGCCACCTGGGAACCTGAAAGAGTACTCCCCCAAGATGAGTGAATTCAAAGGAAATGAACTGGAGATTCCTGGTTAGTTAACATCCGGTAGTGACAAGAACACTCCTTAAGGAGAATAATGTAACAGCAAGAACTCTTGTTTTCTAAGTAATGACAGAGATCCTGATGTACGTACATGTGTGGGGGAGGGGTGTGTGTGTGTGTGTGTGTGAGGGGGGTAGAGAGAGAGAGGGAATATGCGGAGGTATATATATTATGTATAACATGCATATGGAGGTCAGAGAACAACCCAGTATTCATCTTTGCTTTCCACCTTACTTGGGAAACAGAACCTTGTTTTTTCTACTTCATACACCAGGCTGGCTAGCCTGTGTGCACCTGTGCATTCTGTCTCTGCCTTCCAGTTCTCCTAAGAACACTAGCTAGGACCACAAATAACTCAAGCTACCCTTCCTGGCTTCTGCATGAGATCTGCAGATTTATGTTTGTGCCAGAAGCACTTTTTATCCATTGGATAATCTCCCCAGCCTATCATTTTTCTTTTTTGATTTATTTTTTTGGTTATGTGTTTGGGGGTTGTAAGTTCATGTGAGTGCAAGTGCTCACAGACCAGACCAGACCAGAAGAGGGTGTTGTATCTCCTGGAGCTAGAGTTACAAGTGGTTGTAAGGCTCCTGACATGGGTGCTGGGAACCAACCTCAGGTTCTCTGGAAGAAGAGCAAATGCTCGTAACTGCTGAGGTGTCTCTCCAGTGTCCTATTCCCAACAACTTCATTATTAGGAAAACCTATAATTACTGTGAATTGGTACAGCTTACTATATTTTAATTATGGCAAGTGTTCAGATTTTATTTAATATTTACAGTAACCCCAAATGATTGGTTCCTACTTTGCTTTGAGTACTTCTCTTTAGAAATAAATACAAGTGTAGAGAGGTCACTTCCTGGGAGGCACTAGCTGGTCCCATTGAAAGAAAACAGGAAACAGAAAACAGATTGTGACATGGAGGTTGGACATGCAGCAAACTGACAGAAGAAATTTCTTCCTATTCCATGTTTCCAAACTAGAATTTTCCCAAGAAAGGAACATTTTAATCTGGTGACAGATTTTCCCCTCTCAGCAAATGTAAGAGAAAACTTTTGGGAGAAGCAGTCTCTTCACTTTTGTCAGCCTCAAGAAAATAAGGCTGTAACTTTTTGTTTTTGTTTTTCAAGACAGGGTTTCTCTGTGTAACAGCCCTAGCTGTCAGGGAACTAGCTCTGTAGACCAGGCTGACCTGGAACTCACAGAGACCTGCCTACCTTTGCCTCCCTAGTGCTGGGATCAAGGTGTGTACCACCATTCCTGGCTGTGGCTGATTTCTACAAATGAAAAGTTAGAATTAAAAAAAAAAGCATGTTACATCAACATTTTTTATTAGATCAACATACATGTTTTAAAACATGGAAGTTTTATAACACGCAGTATCTAAGCAAGGCTTTGTGTTTGTTTAGGCCAGTATGATGGCAGGGGCAAACCATTGCCTGAATATCATGTGCGGATCTCTGGATTTGATGAGCGGGTGGGTATGTTGTGTTTGTCATCCATGTCTCTGTGACATTTGATATATTGGTCAACTTCCCACTAGCATGTTGTTCCCAAATTATAATATTGATCAAATTCCTAAAGATAATGTCTCCCATGTTTCATATCAGTTGTATTTAAGAATATTGTTAAGTACAAAACAGTCAGCCCTGAAAACATACATACGAGTAACTTATATGGACTTAATCAGTTATATTTATGAATATATGTATATAAACACACACATATATATTTGTAATAACAATTGATAAAAATAGAAGCCATAAATTTGAAGGAGAGGGGGAGGAGCATATGGGAAGATTTGGAAGGAGAAAGGGGCGGGGGGAAATGTGATTAAATTGCAACAATATATAAAAAAATATTGTAAATTAAGTGTAAGCTGTTATATCCATGTGTAGAATTCATCTTTTATAAAAAGCCTTTATGTAAACATCACATGTTAAGAAGGATAGCCACAGTTTTAGGCAGTGTCTGTAGCCAGGAATATTGAGTGTGCATGAGCACAGTCCTCAAGATGACAGATGGCCCTGAAGCCTGCAGCCAAGATTCCACTTGTATACCACCTTGAGGAATGCATCCACCCTGATCAGCGTGTGGTGAGCTACACTGAGACTGCCCTTTAAGTATTTTTCGCTGCAGTAGTACATACTGCAGCGCCAGCTACTCAGTAGGTAGAAAGACCACATGAGCCTAGGTATTAGAGACTAAGCTAGGTGACATAACAAGATTATTTTTTAGAAGAACAATAACAAGTCTCTTAATGTTTAAAGGTAAAAGTAATGGTCTCTTTGAGGAAACCAAAGCGCATCGTTATTCGAGGCCATGATGAAAAGGAGTACCCCTTCCTGGTAAAAGGTGGTGAGGACCTCCGCCAGGACCAGCGCATTGAGCAGCTTTTTGAGGTCATGAATGCCATCCTCGCTCAGGATGCTGCCTGTAGTCAGAGAAACATGCAGTTAAGGACTTACCGTGTCATGCCCATGACCTGCAGGTATGGCCTGAGTGAACCTGTATCTGTGGGGGAGAGGCATATATCCCACCCAGGCTGAGTCCAAAAGTAGGTTTGTGGGTGCTAAAAGTGTCCCATGGACAGAACTCAACTAGATTTATCTATGAACATCGGTGAGAAAGTATGGATTGGATAGGAAGAAATCTATTTTGCTTTCATTCTTTAGAACATTTTTTCTGATGCAGAAGGAACAATTGGGATTTGTTTGCACTTATTTATAAACATTGTTTTATTTTTCAGATTAGGATTAATTGAATGGATTGAAAATACTACGACCTTGAAGGACCTTCTTTTGAGTAGTATGTCGAAAGAGGAGAAAGAGGCTTATAATAGGTAGTGCGTTGCTATGTTACCTTGGTAATGCATAGAGATCTGCCTGCACTGGAATTCAAGGCACATGCTAGCTTTTCTTTTTTCTTTTCTTTTTTTAGTTTGTATGTGTGTGTCTGTCTTTGTGTGTGTGTGGTTCATGACTGGAATCACTGATGCATACTACCAATCTGCCCCTCAACTTGTAACTGTTTGTTTTGACTGCTGAAAGCTCATTGGGAAGGTTACAACACAAACTGAAAGTGCCCAATTGTATACACACCACACTGCATCCACCTGCACAAGTGCTGACATTTACCTGGGCAATGTTACTAAAGGTTTTCAAATTCAACATGAGCATTTGTGGACATTAAGAAAATACTTCATCATACCTAAGATGAGTTTTATATGTATCTGTATCCAGGAAATGCAAAAAAAAAAATATCTGGAACTAGTCTAAAAATAAAAACAGATGTTTTATGAATTATTATTATTATTATTATTATTATTATTTTTTTTTTTTTTTTGTAGAAGATTTGGCTTATGGTCAAATGAGGCCTACCAGCAGTGATATCATTATTGTCAGGATGCCTTTCAGGGTGACATGCTTAGGTCACAGACCTTTGTGTTTATTTTGGCATTTTATTTTTTTTTCTGCATGAAGAGGGAAATATTTTGCACCTGACTGCATAAGGAAGTTGCTGGAGTTTATCTTGGAGTCATTAGGAATGAATAATAGCATATTGAAAGTTATATTTGTTCATCACTGTTTTTTAATAAATTGTCAGTGTTCTTTGCCATGCAGAGTACCTCCTTAATTCTAATTCCCTTTTCCCTACTTGCTAGTGATCCCAAGGCACCAATTCGTGAATATAAAGACTGGCTAAAACAAATAACGAAGAAAAGTGATGCTGGAGCCTATTTGCTAATGTATAAGTAAGTTTGATTTTGATTTACATTTGTTTGTTCTTCTAAAAGTGCATACTTTTGAGACTTAAATTTTGCATCAGATTGGCTAGCGATGTAGCTCAGTGGTTAGAGCACTGGCTTAGCTTGTGTGGGGCTCTAGCATCTCCAGCACTGGGAAATGAGAGAAGGAAGAAAAGAATAAATTTTGCCCCGGATATCATCTAAATGTAGTTATTTGATAATAATATTTTTTTCTTTTTTGGGAGGGGTATGACTTTGAGACAGGGCCTCATTATATATCTCTAGCTGTCCTGGACCAAACAGATATCTACCTGCTCTGCCTAGGAGATATTATATTTTAGTATAAATAATTTAAATTTTAAATTTACCAGAAATTTGTTCTAATGAAATGTTTGTCTTAAATCACAGAGGAGCTAATCGTACAGAAACAGTCACGGCTTTTAGAAAAAGGGAAAATAAAGTGCCTGCTGACCTCTTAAAGTGAGTATATTTGTGACATCACAAACACTAGTGCATGGCAGAAACTATATGTTGTTTATCTCTTTCCTAGGAGGGCCTTTGTAAAGATGAGCACCAACCCTGAGGCCTTCCTGGCACTGCGTTCCCACTTTGCTAGCTCTCATGCACTGTTGTGTATCAGCCACTGGCTCCTCGGTATTGGAGACAGACATCTGAACAATTTCATGGTAGCCATGGAGACAGGCAGCGTGATTGGAATTGACTTTGGACATGCATTTGGATCAGCTACTCAGGTGTGTTACTTTACTCTCACTGCTGATCTAGAAATGGAATATGTATTAGTCAGGGTTCTCTAAAGGCACATAACTGACTGAATGAATATATACATGGGATTTATTAGATTGGCTTTAAGCTGTGGGTCAGCTAGTCCAACAATGGCTGTCTCTTGATAGAAAGGCCAAGAATCAAGTAGTTGTTCAGTCCAAAAGATTGATGTCCCGGCAATCTTGGTCAGGTGCTAGAGTCCTGAAAGATTCCTGCAGAGCTGCTAGTCTTCAGTCTATGTTGGAATCCCAAGAAGTAGAGTCTAACACCAACAAAGGAATGCTTCAGCAACAAGGTAGTTGACTTGCTAACAAGACCCATGGCAAACAGGCAAAAACTGAGGTTCTTTTTCTTTTGCTTCCTTTAGATAGGCTGCCACTAGGTGTGGCCCAGATTTAGTGTGTCTTCTCACCTCAAATGATCCAATCAAGAAAATCCCTAACAGGTACACCCAGCAGTTTGGGTTTTAATTGATTCCAGATGTAGTCAAGTTGACAACCAAGATTAGCCATCACATCGTGTGACTTTGTAACACCTCCAGAAATTAATTAAAGGAGAAATGATGGGTTAAGTTGGCTTTGCTGACTTGGTCCTGACACCTGATACTTTTCAAAGAAACAAATATCACCCTCAACCTAGCTGGCCTTGCAGGTCACCCAGAACAGCATGGCCCCAGTGACAGCATGGCAGTCAAGTGCCTACATGTCCCCAGGTGGCATCCTTGCCTCTGGGCATCCATTCCACCTTCAATGGTAATAGTAGCCATGGACTTCAACACAGACCCTGGCTGTGGTAGGGCCATGGACCCAGACATGGCCCTCAGCCACAGTTCAGGTCCAGATGTCACCATAGCCCCATGTGGCAGCACATGCCATCCAGATCTGTATGGCCCCAATGGCCACATGACTTTCAAACACCATCATAGCTTCAAGTGTCAGCCCAGATTGTAGGCCTCTGCATAGCCCTCTGTGGCAGCCAGAGCCACTGATATCAACACAGTACCCAGCCGCTACAGGGCCACAGATCCAAACATAGCCCTCGGCAGGAGTCTGCCCCAGACATCACCATGGACCTGGTGTGGCAACACAAGCCTCTTTGAAAGGCATGGCCCCTGTGGGGGCACATCCCTCACACCTAGACATGGTCCTAAGTGGTGGCCTAGCATCCAGGTTCACCATAATGGTGCCCAACTGGGTGGGCTCGAGATTGGTCTCTACCCACCCCAGGTGAGAGTCCTGGGGTGGAGCTGTAGCTGTCCTCCATTGGCCCTGGCCTCATGGCAGATGCTGTTCTCTTCTTAATCACCAATTTCTCAGCTCCAGATAACCAGCATCAATTGTCCTAGTAAAACAAAGGTTTTACTTTAGTGGTTCTAGTCTCTTGTTAATCACAGATGATTTTTTAGCCCCTGCTAACCAGAACCACAGATTCTTAGCACAAATGGCTGGGTAGAGTCTTTACTTCCCTCTGAAATGTCACAAGTCAGGTCTCCATCATCTGCACTGCTCTCTTCATTCTTATCTTCCAGGCTCCTATAGAACAAACCTCTTAACACTCAGTTGCTTTTCTAGCCCAAAATTCCAAAAGATCCCCATATCCTTGTACCAACTTCTGGTTACTATTGCTGTGATAAAACACCATGACCAAAATCAAGTTGAGGAGGAAAGGGTTTATTTGATTTCATATTGTTGTCCATCATTGGGGAAAATCAGGACAGGAACTCAAACAGGACAGGAATGTAGGGGCAGGAGTTTATACAGAGGCCATGAAGGAGTGTTGCTTATAGGCTTGCTCCTCATGACTTGCTTACTTTGCTTTCTTGTAGAATCCAGGACCAACAGCCCAGGATGGCTCCATCCACCATGGGCTGGGCCCTCCCTTATCAATCACTATTTAAGAAAATGCCCTACAGGCTTGCCTACACCCAGTTTTATTAAGGCATTTTCCTAATTGAGTTTCCCTCCTCTCAGATGATGTTAGCTTGGGTCAAGTTGACATAAAACTATTGAGTACAATGTATTTGCTTAAATATACTTTTTTTCTCTTGTTTAGTGTCTTCCAGTCCCTGAGTTGATGCCTTTTCGTCTAACCCGACAATTTGTCAGTCTCATGTTGCCAATGAAAGAAACAGGTCTTGTGTGTGCTGTCATGGTGTATGCACTGAGAGCTTTCCGCTCATGTGCAGATCTGCTCACTGACACCATGGACGTTTTTGTGAAGGAGCCCTTCTTTTATTGGAAGGTACATGTTGATTTTGTATGAATATACCCATGTTTCCTTTGTATCATAAAAATGCATCAAGTTGTATTTACTGAAATATTTAGATTATTTTGATTACATTTCTCAAAACTAACCTAAAAATCAGCTAAAAAGCAAAGACTTACTTGGAGAAAACTTATTATTATGTTATTTGATACTAACTGTGGGAGGGGGTGACAATATGGACCCACTGGTAACAGTAAGTCTGAGTTCTCTCTTCACACACAACTTCTTGTTATTGTCTTAATCACAAACAGGGCCTTACTCTGTAGTCTTGAACTCACCACATAGCCCAGGCTGTCCTGGAACTCAAGGGAGTCTTGCCTCAATCTCTTGTTTCCTGGAATTACAGCCATCCTCCTCCCAAGCTAGAACTTTTTTTTTTTTTTTTAAGATTTATTTATTTATTATGTATACAGTGTTCTGCCTGCATGTATGCCTGCAAGCCAGAAGAGGGCACCAGATCTTATTACAGATGGTTGTGAGCCATCATGTGGTTGCTGGGAATTGAAATCAGGACCTTTGGAAGAGCAGGCAGTGCCCTTAATTGCTGAGCCATCTCTCCAGCCCTCAAGCTAGAACTTTTTACAAAAATACTTAGTTTTTTATGGGTGCTCTGCATGTATGTAAGTGTACCATTTGCATTCAGTGCCTGCAGAGGCCAGAAGAGAGTGTTAGAGCCCCTGGAACTGGAATTACAGTTCCAGGTTGTAAACCATCATGTGGTTTTTAGGAGCTGAACCCTGGTCCTCTGTAAGAGCATCAAGTGCTCTTAGTCCTTGAACCATCTCTCCATCCCCCACCAAAAACTTTGATGTGGAAATTATTCTGTATGAATTCTTCCTTAATCATAAGAACAGATAATGCTGCTTGAATGAAAGGTTATCCAGACTGTGCCCCAAAGCATTAAACCTCTCTTTCTCACCTCTTTGCATCCCGTGGTCATGGTCACATATGCCACATCAGGATCTGTCTAGAAAGCTGTAGAGCTGTTTCCAGTTACAGATCTTAGTTTTAGGATCATTACTTGATTTAGTGGTTTTTTTGTACTGCTATAATATGTAGAGAAAATTATGTTTTCCTTTTAGAGTGATGAACAGAAAATGCTCAAAAAAGGAGGATCGTGGATTCAAGAAATAAATGTAACAGAAGAGAATTGGTACCCGCAGCAGAAAATCCGCTATGCTAAGAGGAAGTTAGCAGGGGCCAACCCAGCAGTTATAACTTGGTAAGACTGTTGAGTATGAACACAGAATCAGTGCATGTTCAGAAGCACTTCAGGCCCGTGAGAGCAGTGTGACACTCTTCACTGTTCACATGGAAAAGTGCACCTTAGGGAGGCTTACCACTCCAAACCCAGGCTTTCGAAGACTGTGGCTCATGCCTGTGTTGTCTGTCCTCTACTTCTACAGCCAGCACCAATGACATGCCATAATATTGTTACTCATATGTGGAAGCAAATATAAATTGGAATTTATATTTACCCATTTGGTCCTGATGAGCACTAGTATCTATCTCAATGTGAAAAACACCATGTGGACTTCTCAGATAGTATTCTGAGCTGCATTGACCTTTTAAATTTTTTTTAATTGAAATCTAAAGCACATAGAAATTTATAGGTATTATTCCTAGGAAGTAAGAAATTTAAACTTCAGTTCTAAGCAGCAGTAAGATATACTCTGTAATTGACTTGATTTTTGATAAGAGTGCGACGTCTATACAGTGATTGGTGTTAACAAGAGAATGAAATTACAGCCCTGTCTCACATTATAAAAATTAATTCAAAGTTATCAGACTTAAATGTAAAGTGCTTAGAAAAAATTAAGTTGGTCTTCATGATTGAATTTGACTGGGACACTTAGCATTGCTAGGTCATTAATGAAGTGCAAATGAAGTTTTGCATCTCGTGTGTAGTAACAGCTTTCAGATGAGATAGAAGACATGTGAGCAGGGATGTGGAGAACTACATTTATGGTGGGCATACGAAGTAGTGCAGTTGCTGTGTGAAACCTTATATCTGAACAAAAATTTCCCAACAGTGGAATGTAAAAAAAAATAAAAAAATAATTTCCAAAGAAATGTTAATAATTCATGTTAATATTCATGTTTTATTTCCCTACCAATGCAAACTTTGAATTCAAAGTTTTGAATGACAGGAAGAAAAAAAATGTATAAATGATGATAGAATATTTGTAAAGGATAATCAGGAGTACAAAATCATTTGTGTCTGTGTTTCCAGTGACGAGTTACGTCTAGGCCATGAATCGTCACCTGCCTTTGGGAGTTACACAGCTGTAGCCCGAGGACACAAAAACCACAACATTCGTGCACAAGAGCCAGAGAGTGGACTTTCAGAAGAGACTCAAGTGAAGTGCTTGGTGGACCAGGCCACAGACCCCAATATCCTTGGCAGGACTTGGGAAGGATGGGAGCCTTGGATGTAAAGTCTGTGGGAGTCACCAGCTGTGAAGCATTCCATCACTGAGGGGATCTCCTAGACCTTCACTGACAGCAGGGTATTACTGAAGCACCAAAGAAATCTACTCGGTAGTGCTGGCAGATTGGCTCACTGGGTAAAGGCATTTTCTGCTAACACTAATGACCTAACTTCAATCCTTGGAACCCACAAGGTGGAAGGAGAGAAGCAACTTCTGCAAGTTGTCCTTTGACCTCCACACATGTACCATGTCTTACATTCACCCACACATTTACACACACACACACACACACACACACACACACACACACACACACACACACACACACTTAAAAATAAAAAGTACATTTTTTATTTTCAAAGTGCCAACTCTTCATTTCGATAGTGTGTTTGTGTGTTTCTTTCATTTCTATTTCATTAATTTCTGCTCGGATCTTGATTGTCTCTCCCTATCTACTATTGTTGGGTGTAGTAGGTTTTTCTGCACCATGGTGCATGTGTAGAAGTCAGGAAAAAACTTTTGGGAACTAATGCCCTACTTCAGGATGTAGGTCCCAGAGATCGAACACAGGTCATCAGGCTTGGCAGCAAACACCTTAACCTGCTGAGGCATCACTCCAGCCCATCTCTGATACTGTGTGTGTGTGTTGCATTTTGTTTCTCCATTGGTCAGTGTATCTTTCTATAGTGTGTTATTCAGTTTCCATAACTGTATTTTCTGTGTTTTTATTGCTGTGATACCTAGCTTTATTCCATTGTGGCCAAATAAAATACAAAGAATTATTTCAGTTTATTTATGTGTCTGTGTGTGTGTGTGTGTGTGTGTGTGTGTGTGTGTGTGTGTGTGTGTGTGTGTGTGTATGTGTATGTGTGTGTGTAAAGATTTTTTTTTTTTTGTATTCAAGTTAGGGAACAAGCTTGTTTCATGTAAGTCCCTTCTCCCTCTCCCTCCCCTCACCCCATCCCTCCTCCCCACCCCCAACCTACCCCCCACCCCATCCACCCACCACTCCCCAGGCAGGGTAGGGCCCTCAACGGGGGCTCTGCAAAGTCCACTAAATCTTCCTGTGCTGGGCCTGAACCCTTCCCTATGTATCAAGGGCCAGAGTGTATCCCTTCATGTGGGATTGGGCTCTCAAAGTCCCTTCTTACACCAGGGAAAAATGCTAATCCACTTCCAGAGGCTCCCTGGAGTGCAGAGGCCTTATTGACATCCATGTTCAGGGGGCTGGATCAGTCTTGTAATGGCCTCCCATACAGTATCTGGGGTTGATGTGCTCTCCCTTGTTCAGGCCAACTGTTTCTGTGGGTTTCTCCAACCTGGTACAGACCCCTTCGATCTTCATTCCTCCCTCTCTTCAACTAAATTCCAGATTTCAGCTCAGTGTATTTCTGTGGATGTCTGTCTCTGCTTCCATCAGCCACTGGATGAGGGCTCTAGGATGGCATAAAGAGTAGTCATCAATCTCATTTTAGGGGAAGGGCTTTTAGGTTATCCTCTCCTCCATTGCATGGATTGTCAGATTGTGTCATCCTTGTAGGTCTCTGGAGATCTCCCTAGTTCCAGATCTCTTCTCGGACCTATAGTGGCGCCTTCTAATATGGTATCTCTCATCTTGCTCTCTCTCCTCTATTCTTCCCCCTACTCAATATCTCTGCTCCTCCATTTCCTCTCCTCTACTCTTCTAGTGCTCTTATTGTGGCAGCACCTACACCCCTACCCTCATGCTCCCAATTAGCTCAGGAGTTCATGCCACTTCCCATTCCTGGGGTCTGTTTATCCCTTAGAGTCCTTCATGTTTCTTTGGTGAAGAGGATTATAGGCTGGTAAACCTTTGCTCTGTGTCTAAAATTCATATATGAGTGAGTGCATACAAGGTTACCTCACTCAGGATGGTTTCTTCTAGTTCCATCCATTTGCCTGTGAATTTCAAGATTCCATTGCTTTTTTCTGCTGAGTAGTACTCCATTACATAAATGTACCACATTTTCTCTACCCATTCTTCAGTTAAGGGGCATCTAGGTTGCTTTCAGGTTCTGGTTGTTACAAACAATGCTGCTGTGAACATGGTTGAACATATGTCCTTGTTGTATGAACATGCAGTATTTGGGTATATACCCAAGAGAGGAATGGCTGGATCTTGAGGTAGATTGATTCCCATTTTTCTGAGCAACCGCCATACTGACTTCCAGGGTGGTCTTACAAGTTCGCACTCCCACCAGCAATGGAGGAGTGTTCCTTCTTCACCACATCCTCTCCAACATAGGTTGTCATTGGTATTTTTGATTTTAGCCATTCTGACAGGTGTGAAGTGGTATCTAGAGTTGTTTTGAGTTGCATTTCTCTGATGGCCAAGGATTTTGAGCACTTTCTTAAGTGTCTTTCAGCCATTTCAGATTCCTCTGTTGAAAATTCTCTGTTTAGTTCTGCACCCCACTTTTTAATTTCATTGTTTGGTGTTTTGGTAGCTAGCTTTTTGAGCTCCTTGTATATTTTGGAAATCAGCCCTCTGTTAGATGTGTTAGGGGTCGGTGAAGATCTTTTCCCATTCTGTGGGTGGTCGTTTTGTCTTACTGACTATCCTTTGCCTTACAGAAGCTTCTCAGTTTCAGGAGGTCCCATTTATTGATTGCAGACCTCAGTGTCTGTGCTTCTGGCATGATGTTCAGGAATCAGTCTCCTGTGCCAATTTGTTCAAGGGTTAATTCCCACTTTCTCTTCTAGAAGATTCAGTGTGGCTGGATTTATGGAGATATCTTTGATCAATTTGCACTTAAGTTTCATGCATGGTGACAGGTATGGATCTATCTGCAATCTTCTGCATGTCCGAATCCAATTGTGCCAGCACCATTTGTTGAAGATGCTATCTTTTTTCCATTGTATAGATTTAGCACCTTTGTCAAAAATAAGGTGTTCGTAGGTGCATGGGTTAATATCTGGGTCTTCAATTCGATTCCATTGGTCTATCAGTCTATTCTTGTGCCAATACCAAGCTGTTTTCAGAACTATGGCTCTATAGTAGAGCTTGAAGTCAGGGATGGTGATGCCTCCAGAAGATCCTTTATTGTGAGGAATTATTATGGCTATCCTGGGTTATTTATTTTTCCATATAAAGTTGAGTATTGTTCTTTCAATGTCTGTGAAAAACTGTGTGGGGATTTTGATGGGGATTGTGTTGAATCTGTAGATTGCTTTTGGTAGGATTGCCATTTTTACTATTCTAATTCTACCTATCCAAGAGCATGAGAGATCTTTCCATTTTCTGGTATCTTCTTTAATTTCTTTCTTTAAAGTCTCAAAGTTCTTATTGTACAGGTCTTTCACTCATTTGGTTAGTGTTACCCCAAGATATTTTATGTTGCTTGTGGATATTGTGAAAGGTGATGTTTCCATGAGTTTTTTCTCATTGGGTTTGTCATCTGTGTACAGTAGGGCTACAGATATTTTTGAGTTAATTTTGTATCCTGCTACCTTGCTGAAAGTGTTTATCTGCTGTAGGAGTTCCCTGGTAGAGTTTTTCGGGTCACTAATGTAGACTATCATGTCATCTGCAAATAGTGAAAGTTTGACTTCTTCCTTTCCAATTTGTATCCCTTTGATCCCCTTTTCTTGTCTTATTGCTCTAGCTAGAACTTCAAGTACAATATTGAAGAGGTATGGAGAGAGTGGACAGCCTTGTCTTGTTCCTGATTTTAGAGGAAACGCTTTGAGTTTCTCTCCATTTAGTTTGATGTTGGCTATTGGTTTGGTGTATATCGCGTTTATCATGTTTAGATATGTTCCTGTTATTCCTGTTCTCTCCAAGATCTTTATCATGAAGGGATGTTGGATTTTGTCAAAGGCTTTTTCAGCATCTAGTGAGATGATCATGTGGTTTTTCTTTTTCAGTTTGTTTATATGGTGGATTACATTGATGGATTTTCGTATGTTGAACCATCCTTGCATCCCTGGGATGAAGCCTACTTGATCGTGGTGGTTGATTTTTCTGATATGTTCTTGGATTCGGTTGGCCAATATTTTATTGAGTGTTTTAGCATCGATGTTCATGGGGGATATCGGTCTGTAGTTCTCTTTCTTAGTCATATTTTTGTGTGGCTTGGGTATCAGAGTGATTGTAGCCTCGTACAAAGAGTTTGGCAATATCCCATCTGCTTCTATTGTGCAGAACAGTTTGAGGAGTACTGGTATCAGCTCTTGCTTGAATTTCTAGTAGAATTCCGCAGTGAAGCCATCTGGCCCTGGGCTTTTTTTGGTTGGGAGGCTTTTGATGACTGCTTCTATTTCTTTAGGGGTTATGGGTCGATTTAAACTGTTTATCTGATCTTGGTTTAATTTTGGTAAGTGAAATTTATCCAGAAAACTGTCCGTTTCCTTTAGATTTTCGAATTTTGTGTGGTACAGGTTTTCAAAGTATGACCTGAAGATTTTCTGGATTTCCTCGGTGTCCATTGTTGTTATATCCCCCTTTTCATTTCTGATTTTGTTAATTAGCATGCTCTCTCTCTGCCTTTTGGTTAGTTTGGCTAGAGGTTTGTCTATCTTGTTGATCTTCTCAAAGAACCAACTCTTTGTTTCATTGATTCTATGTAATGTTTTCCTAGTTTCTACTTTATTGATTTCAGCTCTCAGGTTGATTATTTCCTGGCTTCTACTCCTCCTTGGTGAGTTTGCTTCTTTTTGCTCTAATGCTTTCAGTTGTTCTGTCAATTCTCTAATGTGACTTTTCTCCAGTTTCTTCATGTGGGCACTTAGTGCTATGAATGTTCCTCTTAGCACTGCTTTCAGAGTGTCCCATAAATTTGGGTATGTTGTGTCTACATTCTTATTAAATTCTAGGAAGTCTTTAATTTCTTTTTTTATTTCTTCCTCAACCCAGGAATGGTGCAATTGGGTGTTATTCATTTTCCAAGAGTATGTAGGTTTTCTGCCATTCGTATTGCTGTTGAATTCTAGCTTTAATGCATGGTGATCTGATAAGATACAGGGGGTTATTTCAATTCTTTTGTAACTATGGAGGTTTGTTTTGCTGCCTACTAGGTGGTCAATTTTAGAGAAGGTGCCATGTGGCGCTGAGAAGAAGGTATATTCTTTTGAGTTTGGATGGAATGTTCTATAGATATCCGTTAACCCCAGTTGGGTCATAACTTCTTTCAGAGTCATCTGAGGCAAGCAACCTGCATGCCATACGGAGTTTGGCAGTGGGATCCAACACCCCGAGGCCTGGTGACAGCTCTGCCTCCAACTGCCAGCCTGGCGGGACCCAGCACGCCTGAACACTACCGACACCCAGGTAACAGTGACACCTCCATCCACGAGAAGAGGACCGACATCAGAGTATTGGATCTGTTTGCATCCACCAGAAGGGAACCGTGGTCCCACACCCACCAGGAGAACAAGAAACACTTGCTACACCCACCAGAAGAAAGGATGATAAGAGGACAAGGTAAAAGCACATCCAACAACAGAAAACCCAATATGACACCACCGGAGACTAGGAACCATACACCAGCAAGACCTCAACATCACAATGCAGATGAACCAGAAGAGAATGACCTTAAATAGATCTTCAGGAAAATGATAGAGGAACTCAAAGAGGACCTCAAAGAGAACATGAGAAAATCCCTTAAAGAAATTGTAGACAAAACAAACCAAAAAATACAAGAAACAGTTCAAGACCTAAAAACTGAAATAGAGACAATAAAGAAAGCACAATCTGAGGGAATGCTGGAAATAGAAAAGCTGAGTAAACGATCAGGAACTACAGATGTAAGCATAACCAACAGAATACAAGAGATGGAAGAGAAAATCTCAGGAGTTGAAGACACACTAGCATAAATAGTTCATCAACCAAAGAAAATCTTAAATCCAACAAATCCCTAACACAAAATATCCAGGAAATATGGGATACCATGAAAAGACCAAACATAAGAACACTAGGTATAGAAGAAGGTGAAGAAATCCAACTCAAAGGCACAGAAAACATATTCAATAAAATCATAGAAGAAAACTTTCCCAACCTAAAGAAAGACATGCCAATGAAAATACAAGAAGCCTACAGAACACCAAATAGACTGAACCAAAAAAAAAGGTCACCTCGCCAAAACTCCAAGCATACACAACAAAGAGAAAATATTAAGAGCAGCAAAGGAAAAAGGTCAAGTAACCTATAAAGGCAAACCTATCAGAATCACACCTGACTTTTCCTTGGAACTCTGAAAGCCAGAAGGTCCTGGATCGATATTCTACCTACACTAAGAGACCATGGATGCCAGCCCATACTACTATACCCAGCAAAGCTTTCAATCATTTTGGATGGAGAAAACAAGATATTCCATGACAAAACCAGATTCAAACAATACATATCCACCAATCCAGCCCTACAGAAAGTACTGGAAGGTAAAATGCAACCCAGGGAAGTTAACTACAACCAGAAAAACATAGGCAATAGATAATCCAATTTACCAACAGTCAAAAGAAAAAAGGGATAGAATCCCACACATAATCTTGCCACCATCAACAAATCAAAAACAAACAAGAATGAATAATAATCAATGGTCATTAATATCCATCAACATTAATGGTCTTAACTCCCCTATAAAAAGACACAGATTAGCAGAATGGATAAGAAGACAGAATCCTTACTTCTGCTGCATACAAGAAACTCACCTCAACCTCAAAGACAGACAGTACCTAAGAATTAAAGGTTGGGGAAAGATCTTCCAATCAAATGGAACCAAGAAACAAGCTGGGGTAGCAATCCTAATATCCAATAAATTGGACTTTAAACTAAAATCAGTCAAAAGAAATAAAGAAGGTCATTTCCTACTCATCACAGGAGAAATCCATCAGGATGAAGTCTTCAATTCTGAACATTTATGCCCCAAATACAAAGGCATCCAGGTTTGTAAAAGAAACTTTACTAAAACTCAAATCACACATAAAACCGCACACACTTAATAATGGGAGATTTCAACACCCCACTCTCACCACTGGACAGGAACACTAGACAGAAACTTAACAAAGAAACAAAGGAACTAATAGAAGTTTTGGCGCATTTAGACTTAACAGATGTCTATAGAACATTCCACCCAAATACAATACAATCTACCTTCTTCTCAGTGCCACATGGAACCTTCTCTAAAATCTACCACATACTTGGCAACATAGCAAACCTCAACAAGTACAAAAAAATTGAAATAACCCCCTGTGTCTTATCAGACCACCATGCTTTAAAATTAGAATTCAACAACAGCAAACTACAGAAAACCTACAAACTCATGGAAATTAAGTAACACCCAATTGCACAATTCATGGGTCCAGGAAGGAATAAAAAAAGAAATTAAAGATTTACTAGAATTCAATGAGAATGCGGACACAACATATCCAAACCTATGGGATACTCTGAAAGCAGTGCTAAGAGGAAAGTTCATAGCGCTAAATGCCCACATGAGGAAACAGGAGAATAATCACACTAGAGAATTAATAGCACAACTGAAAGCTTTAGAAAACAAAGAAGCCAATACACCCTGGAGGAGCAGACAACAGGAAACAATCAAATTGAGGGCTGAAATCAATAAAATGGAAAATAGGAGAACAATACAAAGAATCAATATAACAAAAAGTTGGTTCTTTGAGAAAATCAACAAGATAGACAAACCTTTATCCAAAATTACCAAACAACAAAGACTGAACATGCAAATTAATAAAATCAGGAATGAAAAGGGGGTCATAACAACAGACACAGAGGAAATCCAGAGAATCATCAGGTCATACTTTGAAACCCTATATTCCTCAAAATTTGAAAATATTAAGGAAATGGACAGTTTTCACTTTCCAAAATTAAATCAAAAACAGATAAGCAACTCAAATAGACCTATAACCTCTAATGAAATTGAAGCAGTCATTAGAAATCTCCCAACCAAAATAAGCCCAGGGCAGTTTCAGTGCAGAATTCTACCAGAAATTCAAAGTACAGCTATTACTAATTCTCCTCAAAGTATTCCACACAATAGAAGCAGAAGGGTCATTACCAAACTCTTTTTATGAGGCCAAAATAACCTTGATACCCAAGCCACACAAAGATACAACTAAGAAAGAGAACTACAGACCAATATCCCTCATGAACATTGATGCAAAAATTCTCAATAAAATATTGGCAAAATCGAATCCAAGAACACATCAGAGAAATCATCCATCCTGATCAAGTAGGCTTCATCCCAAGGATGCAAGGATGGTTCAACATACAAAAATCCATCAATGTAATCCACTATATAAACAGACTGAGGAAAAAAAATCACATGATCATCTCACTAGATGCCAAAAAAGCCTTTGACAAATCCAACACCCCTTCATGATAAAGGTCCTGGAGAAATCAGGGATAATAGGAACATACCTCAACATAATAAAAGCAATATACAGCAAGCCAACATCAAATTGAATGGAAAGAAACTCAGTGCAATTCCTCTAAAAATCAGGAACAAGACGGGCTGTCCACTCTCTCCATACCTCTTCAATATTGTACTTGAAGTTTTAGCTAGAGCAATAAGACAACAAAAGGAATTCAAGGGAATACAAATCGGAAAGGAAGAAGTCAAACTCTCACTATTTGCAGATGATATGATAGTCTACATAAGTGACCCAAAAAACTCTACCAGGGAACTCCTACAGCTGAAAAACACTTTCAGCAAAGTGGCAGGATCCAAGATTAACTCAAAAAAAATCTGTAGTCCTACTATATATGGATAACACATTGGTGGAGAAAGAAATGAGAGAAGCATCACTCTTTACAATTGCCACAAACAACATAAAATACCTTGGAGTAACACTAACCAAAAAGTGAAAGACCTGTACCATAAGAATTTTGAGTCTCTAAAGAAAGAAATTAAAAGCCTGGCAGTGGTGGCACACGCCTTAATCCCAGCACTCAGGAGGCAGAGGCAGGCAGATCTCTGTGAGTTCTAGACCAGCCTGGTCTACAAGAGCTAGTTCCAGGACAGCCTCCAAAGCCACAGAGAAACCCTGTCTCGAAAAACAAAAACAAAACACACACACACACACACAAATCAAAGCAAAAAATAACCAACAACAACAAAAAAAAGAAATTAAAGAAGATACCAGAAAATTGAAAGATCCCCCATGCTCTTGGTTAGGCAGGATCAACATAGTAAAAATGGCAATCTTGCCAAAAGCAATCTACAGATTCAATGCAATCCCCATCAAAATCCCAACACAATTCTTCACTGACCTTGAAAGAACAATCCTCAACTTTATATGGAGAAACAAAAGACCCAAGGTAGCCAAAACAACCCTGTGCAATAGAGAAACTTCTGGAGGCATCACCATCCCTGACTTCAAGCTCTGTTGCAGAGTCCTGAAAACAGCTTGGTATTGGCACAAAAATAGACAGGTAGACCAATGGAATAAAGTTGAAATCCCTGATATTAACCCACACACCTGATTTTTGACAAACAATCCAAATATATACGCTGGAACAAAGAGAACATCTTCAACAAATGGTGCTGGCATAACTGGATGCAAACATGTAGAAGACTACAGATAGACCCAAGCCTTTCGCCCTGCACAAAACTTAAGTCAAAATGGATCAAAGACCTCAACATAAACCCAGCCACACTGAACCTACTAGAAGATAAAGTGGGAAATACCCTTGAATTAATCGGTACAGGAGACCGCTTCCTGAACATAACACCAGTAGCACAGACACTGAGATCACCAATTGATACATGGGACCTCCTGAAACTGAGAAGCTTCTGTAAGGCCAAGGGCATAGTCAGCAAGATAAAACGACAGCCCACAGAATGGGAAAAGATATTCACCAACCCCACATCTGACAGAGGGCTGATCTCTAAAATATACAAAGAACTCAAGAAGCTAGCCTCCAAAACACCAAACAATCCAATTTAAAAATGGGGTACAAAACTAAATAGAGAATTCTCAATAGAGGAATCTAAAATGTCTGAAAGACTCATAAGAAAGTTTTCAACATCCTTAGCCATCAGGGAAATGCAAATCAAAACAACTCTGAGATACCATCTTACTCCTGTCAGAATGGCTAAAATCAGAAACACCAATGACAGTTTATGCTGGAGAGGATGTGGAGAAAGAGGAACACTCCTCCACTGCTGGTGGGAGTGCCAATTTGTACAGCCACTTTGGAAATCAGTATGGCGACTCCTCAAGAAAATGGGAATGAGTCTACCTCTAGATCCAGAATCCCACTCCTAAGCATATACCCAAAAGAAGCACATTCATACAACTAGGAAATCTGTTCAACGATGTTCATAGCAGCACTATTTGTAATAGCCAGAAACTGGAAGCAGCCTAGATGCCCCTCAACCAAAGAATGGATAGAGAAAATGTGGTACATTTACACAATGGAGTACTACTCAGCAATAAAAAACAATGGAATCTTGAAATTTGCAGGAAAATGGATGGAACTAGAGCGAGGTAACCCAATCACAAAAAGACAAACATGATATGTATTCACTCATATGTGGATTTTAGACATAAAGTAAGGGATTACCAGCCTACAAATCTACACTGCTAGAGAAACTAGTAAACAAGGAGGACCCTTAAAGAGACAAACTTTGTCCCCTGGAGAAGGGGAAAGGGTCACCATCCCCTGAGCAAATTGAGAACATGGGAAGAGGGGGGAGTAAGCTACGAGAGTGAGAAGGGAAGAAAAGGAAGGATGCAGAGGTCATGAGGAAGCAGAAATTTTGAGTCTGGTGTAGACTGGAAGAAAGGACATATGACAGGTAGGATTTTAATTGGGGGGGGTGGTAGAGGAGGAAGGGAGGGAGAAGGGAACTGGGATTGTCATGTAATTCAATCTTGTTTGTAATTCAAATATATAAAAAATAAAAAATAAAATATCTATATTTTTTAAACAAGAATTGAATTTCAGTTACATATACAGTATATTCTAAACAAGAGTTAAATATATATTGAGTATATTGTAGCAATTTAAGATTATCCATGAATAGATTATAATTATAAGCTTTTTTTAATGTTTTCAGCCAAATTTTTGTCACAGATTTTTGTTTAGCAGATTGTTGAACCATACCCAATGAACTTACAAGTCCTAAGATAGAGTTTACAGCATAATCAGGAGATTTTTGAGAGCAGAGCACAGAGGAAATTGCAGAGACAAAAGATTATTAAAAGTGGGAAGTAGAGAAAACTTAGAGATAAGAGACTTTTGGAAGACTTTGGAACAAGTTTAGATGTCATAGATTTTGGGATCATTTGTTTTTGCAGTGGCAGAAGTTGTCATATGAGAGAATTAGAAGCAAAGTGTGCCGATCTTTGGCCTCATCTCTACTGAGGCCAGCATATCCAAAATGGCTGGGTTATATAAGGAAGAAAAGCTAGAGGAAGGGACTCAGCCCAGTGCCTGGTCTGGAGAATTTGGTGTAGGACATAGGGTAGGCCACCCATGAGGACCCTGTAACAGGTAGTTGTTGAGAACCTGGCAGCCAGAATCTGCTTCGGTATGTTAAGTAGGCATCTGTGGTGGTTTAAAAGAAAATGCCCCCTCCCCACAAAGCCAGTGGTACTATTAGGAGGTGTGATTTTGTTGGAGTGGGTGTGGTCTTGTTAGAGGAAATGTGTCACTGTGGAAGCAGGCTTTGGGGTCTCATATATGCTCAAACCACACTCAGTGTCTCAGTTTACTTCTTGTTGCCTTGGGGTCAAGATGTTAGGACTCTCAGCTTCTGCTCCACATCTGCATGCAGGCCACCATGTCACACCATTATGATAATGGACCAAAACTCTGAAACTGTAAGCCACTCTGATTAAACATTTCTTTGCCAATGTTCATTTTTCTGCCCATAATGAGGAAATCTCAGCATTAGTAAAAGTTGTCACATCTGCTGGGTCTATTTCTGCTAATTGAAGAAGCCCTAATTTTCCTTTCAGAATCAATTCAGAAAACTTTTAACATAGGTTTTAAGTTTTTGCTCTACTTGTGTATTAAAAATATCCATTTAGCCAGGCGTTGGTGGTGAACGCCTTTAATTCCAGCACTCGGGAGCCGGAGGCAGGCGGATCTCTGTGAGTTCGAGGCCAGCCTGGTCTACAGAGAGAGTGCCAGGATAGGCTCCAAAGTTGCACAGAGAAACCCTGTCGAAAAACAAAAAAACAAAACAAAACAACAACAAATACCCATTCAAAGATGTTATCAGTTCTCTGTGTAAGAATTCATATGGGGAAATGAGTAGAAAGTAAGATAACCAGAATACAATCAAGCTCTGAATCCAAGCAATCTACATGCCCATCCTGTAACCTCTTTTCTACCAAAGCCAATTCTCTCTCAGCCTCAACTGAACTATTCAAGTACTTATTACCTTGTAATGTTTGAAACAAATTACTTAGTTCTTGAGTAGCTCATCCAATTATGGGTTGTAAGCAGTTAATAATTCCCAGCAATTTTTAAGAAGCATTAAGAGTTTGTAATTGATCTCTCCTGATTTGTACTTTATGGTTGAATTTTTTGTAAACCTTTCTGATATTCTAGGTAATTAATAGAATTTTCTCTTTATATTCTTTAAGGAGCAACTTGTAATACCCAACCAGGCAAAATTCTCTTTACTTCAGCAAACATATTTTTCTAAGGTATTTGCATCTGAATCAGCCAGTAAAATATCATCTATATAATGGTAAATTATAGATTGAATAAACTTTATGAATTATTTCTAATGGCTGTTGTACAAGATATTGACTCAAAGTTTAACCTTCCTTATGGCAAGACCATCCACAGCTACCTTCTAACAGTTTGAGAATTAGTATAAGTGGGCACTGTGAAGGCAAATTTTTCTCTATCCTGTTCTTATAAAGGTATAGTTTTAAAAAGCAGTCTTTTAAATCAATCACTGTAATAGACCATCCCTTGAGTAATAAAGAAGTCAAGGGAATTCCAGGCTGTAAAGAGCTGAATCACCGTATTTATAGATCACAGATCTGTTAACATTCTCCATTTTCCAGGTTTCTTTTTAATGACCAATATAGGAGAATTCCAAGGACTGGTCAATTCTTCAATATGTTGAGCATTTAGCTGCTCCTATACCACCTGTTTCAGTGCCTGCAATTTTTCTGATGTCAAATGTCATTGCTCCACCAAAAAAGGTTTGGAGCATTTTAAAGGTATGGCCGTTGGTACCTTTGAAAGATTAACAGCTTTTATGCCCTGATTATTTACATCCTGAATGGTCTATGACTATTTTTGATAATACCTTTTAATGTTTCTCTCAGAAGCATTATTTATTTTGTAGTTGGTTTCTGAAATTATAGGGATGTTAATCTGTGTTTTACATTGCTACAATGAATCACATCCCCATAAATTCATTGCTAAGTTAATCACATATGGCTTAAATTTCACTCTCTGTCCTTCTGGCCCTATACACTCTACTGTAACACAAATAATATAAACCCAAAGACAGATATTGAAGTTCAAACTGAAGATCAGAGAAGCAAAGCACCTGGCCACTAGCTCTTACCTCTACCTCAGGCTGAAAGGGACATCCTGTTCTCAGGGTGGCTGGAGAATAAACCTGACACTAAATACTGAATGCCCCACTCCTATCTTATATGCCTCTCTAGAGCTGGCATTAAAGACATGGGATCTCAAGTGCTGAGATCTCCTTTGTGTGAGCGGTTTCTCTTTTAGACTGATTCACTCTAATGTAACCCTGGGTGGTCTTGAACTCATAAAGATCCATCTGCCTTTGTCTCCTGAGTCCTGAAATTAAATGTGTATGCCACCACTGCCTGGCATCTGTGGCTATGGCAAGCTTTGCATTTTGATCCTCAGTGGCTTTATTGGACCATAAACAATACATTACCACAATTTCCCCTTTTTGTCCAATACAAAAAGAAGAAGGCTGGTTATCCTTTGCTTTACATCTAACATCCACTTATGAGTGAATACATACCATGTTTGTCTTTTTGAGTCTGGGTTACCTCACTCAGGAAGGTGTTTTCTAGTTCCATCCATTGGCCTGCCAATTTCATGATGTCATCATTTTTCACAGTTGAGTAGTACTCCATTGTGTAAATGTGCCACATTTTCTTTATCCATACTTTGGTTGAGGGGAATCTAGGTAATTTCCACTTTCTGGCTATTATGAATAATGCTGCTATAAACATTGTGAAGCAAGTGTCTTTGTGGTATGATTAAGTGTTCTTTGGTTATATGCCCAAGAGTGGTATTGCTGGGTCTTTAGGTAGATTGATTCCCAATTTTCTTACAAACCACCATACTAATTTCTAAAGTAGTTGTACAAATTTGCACCAGACTATAATCCACAGCCCCAGAGAAGCTAGGTAACAAGGAGGGCCCTAACAGGGACACATGTTAGGGAAGGGAAGGGAAATTAGATGAGATCTCCTGGGTAAACTGTGGATGGGGTGGTGGTAAGGGAGATGGGATAGATGATGAAAACATGAGGGAATGGGATGGTTGAGGGGGGGGTGCAGTAGAAAAGCAATGACAGAGAAATATTAATAGAGAGAGCCATTATGGGTGCTAGGGTAATTCCCAAGAACCCACAAGGATGACCCAGCTAAGATTCCTGCAATAGTAGAGAGGATGCCTGAACTGGCCTTCCCCTGTAACCAGATTGGTGAACTATCATTATAGAGCCCTCATCCAGTAATTAATGGAACTGGACACAGAGATCTACAACCAATAACAAGACCTAGCTCTGGCAATCCAATGGAAGAGAGGGAAGAGGGAATACATGAGCAAGGGAGGTCAAGATCATAATGGAGAAATCTACAGAGACCGCTGACTAAACTTGTGGAAACTTATGAACTCTAGACTGACAGCGGTACAGATTCCAAGAAACCAAACTAGGCCCTTTGTGTGTGGGAGACAGTTGTGAAGTTTGGACTATCAGAGGGGCCCCTGGTGTAGGGGACCAAAGGCAATAGGACCACAATACAAATCTGATACATGAGCAATAGCTTGTTGGAGCCCACTCGCCATGGTAGGATGCCATGCTAAGCCTTAATGCATGGAAAGGGGGGGGCCTGGTCCTGCCCCAACACATATGTCAAACTTTGTTGACTCCTCATGGGAGCCCTTACCCGTGAGGAGTAGTGGACTGAAGGTGTACTGGGGAGATGTTGGGGGGGGGGTTGGAGGGGTTGGAGGGAAAACTGTGGGGGGAATGTAAAATGAAATTTAAAACAATAAATTATTTAAAAATCTACAGTGTTCTGAGAGCCATAATGTTTACAAATGTATACATACTAGCTCATGGGATCTTAAAATCCTAGAAGTTAGATACTATTAATTTTATATACAAGGAATCAGAATGTCAGGTCAGTTGATACATACCTCAAAGTCAAATGGCTAGAGTCCAGCCCAAATTTTCAATGTAGACACCTAAGTCCCTGAATTTTTTTTAAATACATAATTTTTTTTATTAGTTCAAGTTAGGGAACAAGCTTGTTTCACATGTAAGTCCCTTCTCCCTCTCCCTCCCCTCAGCCCCATCCCTCCCTCCCCAACCCCTGATGCACCCCCACCCCATTCACCCTCCACTCCCCAGGCAGGGTAGGGCCTTCAACGGCATCTGCAAAGCCACAAAATTTATAATCTTTAAAGTCTTATAATCTTTTTTGAAAATCACATCAATAACCATAAAAAGGGTTATTATCTGGTGTACAATGTACCTCACAGATTTTATATTCTTATTTAACATGCAAATTGGTCATTAAAACATTTTTTTCTGTCTTTTTTTTTTTTTTTACTTTTTTTATTTGAATTAGAAACAGGATTGTTTTACATGACAAACCCAGTTCTCTTCTCCCACCCGTCCTCCCCTGCCCCCCCCAACTAAAATCTTATCTGTCACATATCTTTTCTGCTCCCCCTGGATGGTGAGGCCTTCCATAGGTTGTCATCAGAGTCTTTCGTATCCTTTGGGACAGGGCCTAGGCCCACGCCCATGTGTCTTGGCTCAGGGAGTATTCCTCTATATGAACTGGGCTCCCAAAGTCCACACCTATGTTAGGGATAAATACTGGGCTTCTACAGGAGGTCCCATAGATTTCTGAGGTTTCTTCACAGAAACCCATGTTCCTGGGGTCTGGATCAGTCCTGTGCTGGTATTCCAGCTATCAGACTGGGGAGCAAGAGTTCCCAGATGTTGAGGTCAGCTGTTTCTGTGTTTCACCAGCCTGGTCTGGACCTCTGTGCTCTTCATTGGTCCTTCTCTGCATCTGGGTTCCAGTTCAGATCAGTGATTAGTTATGGGTGTCTCCTTCTACTTCCACCAGCTGCTGGATGAAGGCATATAAGTCAGTCATCAGTCTCATAATCAGGGGAGGGCATTTAAGGTAGCCTCTCCTCCGTTGCTGAGATAGTTAGCTGGTGTCATCTTTGTAGATCTCCAGACATTTCCCTAGTGCCTGATTTCTCTGTAAACCAAAAATGTCTCCCTCCATAATGATATCTCCATTCTTATTATGGGCCATACCACCCTGAACACGCCTGATCTCGTCTTATCTCAGAAACTAAGCAGGGTCGGGCCTGGTTAGTACTTGGATGGGAGATCATTAAAACATTTCAACCTAGAGGTAAGCCTGAACTTAAGGCCCAGAGTAGCAGCATCAGAGGGAGGTTCAAGCTTCAGTCCCACAGCAGCATCAAGAGAGCCACAAGGCCCATGGGAGCAGTGTCAGAGGGAGGCTCCAGCCTCAGGCCCAGGATTGAGGAATGATTGCCAGGTGAAACAGCAGTGGTTTCAAGCAGTAGCTTCCAGAAACTATCTCAAAAAGTTCCTCTGGGAAGGAACCTGTGTCCCAGCCAATATCGACAGCTATTTCTTGGTTGAAGATACCCAGCTACTACATCAACCTCTGGACCCTCAGCCCCACCTACACCTCCAGTAGGAGGAGTGTCCAGCCTAGCTATAGCCACACATGCATGGCAAGGAGTGACTACCTAAGCATTGGGCCCAATTCCACCATCAGGAGCATTCACCCGAAACTCTGCTCTACATGTGTGTGAAGGAGCAGTCAACAGAGCCACAGCCCCCAACTATACCAGTTGGAGAAAGAGAGATCCACTGAAGCACAAGTTCCACATATATTGATTAGAGGGAGAAATGTGTAGACAACAAGGTAAGAACACACTCAGCAATATAAAGAGCACTAAGGCACCACTAGAAACTAGTGGTGCTACAATAGCAAAACCTGAACATCCCAACCCAGATGAAATAGAAGAAAATGGCCAAAAAAAAAAACTTTATGAGCATTATTGAGGCCCTTAAAGAGGAAATGAAGAATTCCCTTAAGGAAATGGAGGAAAAGACAAACAAAAATCTAGAAGATATCCAACAAATCCCTTAAAGAACAGCAAAAGGAAAAAAAAGCAATCAAACAAGCAAAGGAAACGATTCAAGACATGAAATCTGAAATACAGGTAATAAAGAAAACACAAACCTAAGGAATTCTGGAAGTGGAAAATCTGGGTAAACAATCAGGAACCACAAATGCAAGCATAAACAACATGATACAAGAGATGGAAGACAGAATTTCAGGCATTGAAGATATGATAGAGGAAATAGATTAATCGGTAAAGTAAAAATTTAAATCCAACAAATCCTTAATGCAAAATGTGCAGGAAATCTGGGACACCATGAAAAGACCAAATATAAGAATAATAGGGATAGAAGAAGAAGTCCAACTCAAAGGCACAGAAAATATATTCAACAAAATTGTAAAAGAAAACTTCCCCAACCTAAAGAAGGACATGCTTATGAAAATAGAAGAGGCTTACAGAACCACCAAATAGACAGGGCCAAAACAAAAAGGTCCCTTCACCTCATGATAATCAAAACAATAAGCATACAGAATAAAGAAAGAATATTAAGAGCTACAATGTAGAAAGGCCAGGTAACATATAAAGGCAGACCTATCAGAATTACACCTGACTTCTCAGTGGAAACAATGAAAACCAGAAGGTCGTGGTCAGATGTTATGCAGACATTAAGGGATCATGGATGCCAGCCTAGACTATTTTGCCAAGCAAAACTTTCAATAACCACAGGTGGAGAAAACAAGATATTCCATGATAAAAACCAAATTTAAACAATACCAACCCATAAATCCAGCCCCACAGAAAGTACTAGAAAGAAACCGTCAACCCAAGGAAATCACCTACATCCACAAGAACACAGGAAATAGATGAGCTGACAACAGCAAACCCCAAAGTAGGGAATTGAACCCACAATGCCATCACCAACAACAAAGACATAAATAGCAGAAATGAGCAATCACTGGTCATTAATATCCATTAATACAAATGGTCTCAATTTACCAATAGAAAACATAGGCTAACAAATTGGATATGAAAACAGAACCCATCCTTCTGCTGCATACAAGAAACATATCTCAACATCACAGAAAGACATTACCTCAGAGTAAAAGTTGGGGAAAAAAATTTCCAATCAAATGGACCTAAGAAACAAGTTGGTGTAGTTATCCTAATATCTAACAAAATAGACTTCAAACTTAAATTAATCAAAAAAGATAAAGAAGAGCATTTCATGTTTATCACAGGAAAAATCCATCAAGACAAAATCTGAATTCTGAATATCTATGCCCCAAACACAAGGGCTCCTGTATTTCTTAAAGAAACATTACTAAAGCTCAAATCACAAATCATGCCCCCCACACAAATACTGGGAGACTTCAACACCCCACTCTCACCAGTGGACAGGTCTGCCAGACAGAAGCTTAACAGAGAAATAAGGGAAATAACAGAGGTTATGACTCAAATGGACTTAACAGACATCTATAGAACATTCCACCCAAACAAAAAAAGAATATATTTTGTTTTCAGCATCTCACGGAACCTTCTCAAAAATAGACCACATAATCAGTAACAAAGCAAATCTCAACAGATACAAAAAATTTGGAATAAACCCCTGTACCCTATCAGATCACCACAGCTTAAAGTTAGAATTCAACAGCAGCATTAATTTCAGAAAGCCCACAAACACATGGAAATTGAACAATGACCACCTGAATCACCACTGGGTCAAGGAAGAAATGAATAAAAGACTTCCTAAAATTTAAATAATAAAATGACCACACAACATACCCAAACCTATGGGACACAATGAAAGCAGTGCTGAGAGGAAAGTTCATAGCACAAATGCCTACATTAAAAAGCTAGAAAAAATCCCACACTAGTGAATTAACAGAACAACTGAAAGTGCTAGAACAAAAAGAAGCAAACTCATCCAGAAGGAGTAGACAGCAAGCAATAGTCAAATTGAGGGCTGAAATCAGTAAAATACAAACAAAGATAGCAATGCAAAGAGTCAATGAGACAAAGAGTTGGTTCTTTGAGAAATTCAACAAAATAGACAAACCTTTATCCAAACTAACCAAAAAGACAGAGAGAAAATATCCAAATTAACAAAATCAGAAATGAAAAAGAGGACATAACAGACACTGAGTAAATCCAGAGAATCATTAGGTCATACTTCAGAAACCTGTACTCCACAAAATTGGAAATCTTTAAGGAGATAGACATTTTTTTGGATAAGTATCACATACCAAAATTAAATCAAGAACAGGTAAACAACTTAAATACACCCCAAAGGAAATAGAAACAGTTATCAATAGTCTCCCAACCATAAAAGGCTCAGGCCCAGATGGATTCAGTGCAGAATTCTACCAGATGTTCAAAGAAGATCAAATACCAATACTCCTCAAATTATTCCACACAATAGAAACAGAAGGAACATTGCCAAACTCTTTTTATGAGGCTACCGTTACCCTGATATCCAAACCACACAAAGACACAACTAAGAAAGAGAATTACAGACCGATTTCATGAACATAGATGCAAAAATACTGACAAACCAAACTCAAGAGCACATCAGAAAAATCATCGACCATGACCAAGTAGGATTCAACCCAGAGATGCAGGGATGGTTCAACATATGAAAATCCATCAATGCAATCCACCATATAAACAAACTAAAAAAAAAAAAAAAACCACACACATGATCATCTCACTAGATGCTGAAAAAGCCTTTGACAAAATTCAACACCTCTTCATGAATAGGTATTGGAGAGATCAAGGATACAAGGAACATACCTAAACATGATAAAGGCAATGTACAGTAACCCAACAGCCAACATTAAATTAAATGGAGAGAAACTCAAAGCAATACCACTGAAACCAGGAACAAGACAAGGCTGTCCACTCTATCCATATTTATTCAATATAGTACTTGAAGTTCTGGGTATAGCACTAAAACAACAAAAGGAAACCAAAGGCATACAAATTGGAAAAGAAGTCAAACTGTCACTATTTGCTGATGATATGATAGTTTACATAAGTGTCCCCATCAGAGAACGCCTACAACTGATTGTAGTAGCATTTCCTTGCCAGTGATTTTGTGTTAGTGGCCACACCCCTTTGGGCGTGGCTTCAGGTGTGGACAGAACTGGACCAGAGACTGCATCTTCTGGAGCAGGAAGGCTGCTGAGGTTCTTTACTACTATCTATGTAAGTTGTTCCCCAATAAAAACCCATTTATCATCTATCTTGGGTCTAGTGCACTCATTAACCCCACCCTTAATTGGTGCCCCATGTGCATGGGTGGATTCCCATGACCAGCCAACATGGCTGGCCTAGTGGTCTAGTGGTTGGGATTCAGTGCTCTCACCATCGTGGTCTAGCTGGCCAGAATTCTACAACCCAGAGTCAACAAGTCAACCTCGCCCAGCCTCACTGCATTCTAGTGACCCTTATGGTCCTCAGCTTCTATACTTAAGGTCACCTGCTAAGTTTGCTGCACTTCCCTGTGCTCTCTACGGGCTGTAGGACTTGCCTACACTGAGTCTGCTGCACAGTTTCTGCAGACCAGCAGGGAAAAGCTGGCACGTTCTGAAGGGACCAGCTCCGCATTTCAGCAGCCATGACAGTAACACATGCTCTATGACCTTGTCTTAGTCACTAGAGGTTAGGTGCAAAGAACCAATCAGAAGTTAGCTGGTGGCACTATGCTTTATGACCCTGGGTGTACTTTAAGGACAAGCACACAGCAATGACGCAGAGCATAGCAACCACCCTGGGAGGGCCTATGGGCCATAACAACCAGTTGACCAATCAACACAGGGCAAGCCCTCCAAGGCTGGAGGCACACCAATAGTGAGCTTGTGAGTACTCCTAGACACTCCCCTTACGCTGCCCTACAAGATCTCTTGGGAGGCCCTAGGAGTTGTCTTTTGCGAGCCATCCACCATGGCAGGTGGGTGAAAGACCCGAGCTAACATGGAGTTAGCTTGTTAAATTACAATAAAGCCTCGTGCAGTTTGCATCAAGCTCTCGAATCTGCCTGGTGATTGGGGTGACCGCGGTCGTGGCCTGGGACCCCGGATACCTGAGTTTTCCGGGGGTCTAACAGTTCCTGTGCTCTCTGCGTGCCTTGGATTTCACTGCATGTGCGCGTGGGAAGTAGCCGCAAAGTTTCCTGAGTTGCAGAGGTTTTTCTTTGTGGGGTGAGCTTGCTGGCAGCGCAAGGTTCCCTGAGCCACAGCAGAGGTAAGGGGCTTCTAGATGCTAAAATGGCTGCTCAGCTCCGCTGGGTCAGCACTGGTGTTTTGAACAGGCTGAGTCCTTTCTCTTCTCTCTAACAAAAATCATTTGGTTTCAGTTTGTTGAGTGTGGCTTAAAAATTATAGATTGTAACACATTAGAAACAAATTCAGACTGGAGCTTCTTTGATGCTTGACTTTCTTCAGCGATATACCTGTGACACCTGCTGACCAAACATAGTTACTGCAAATTATGATCAACAAGCAAGCCAACAAGCACCCAGGATTTTACTTAAGGTATCTTTTGCAATTTAAACCAATAAATACATAAATACATACAATTAACTACTCCACGTCAATGGCAGATATTACTATACAGGATGTAATAAACCTTTTCGTTTCTTATATTGATGGGATTTTAGAAGAGGTTTATGACCTGCCTGGAACATGTTTACTATAGGCATAGTTGCTATTAGCTTTATAATCCATATAATATCCTTAGAGAAATGATTTAATAACAGAGCAAAGAATGAGAAATTTATAGAAATCATACAGACATTACAGATTGGTAACGAGAGCTTGGTAAAAAGGATTCATACCATTGAACATAGCAACGATGATTTAACAAACAGAATGAAAAAATGGAACATAATATTGAACTTCTAACAGAAAAAAATTTGTTCCACGTCTGAGATTAATGACAAGCAAGCAGATATAACATTGTTTTTAGAAGGCAATCTACATGCCATCCAGATAATATCTAAGGATGAGAATAGTAAATCTCTAGAATCATATATGGATGAAGAGAACAAGAACCTGACTGATTTAATGAAATACTTTGAAGTTGATACTGTCCAGGAAATTCAAACATTCCGAGAAACAATGGTAAATAGATTACAGGCCATAGAAAACCTTAAAACTGATACACCAGGAGCTGAGGTACAAACGAAAGAGAATGAAAGGGATTTAACATCACCAGTACCTTTCAGAGTCAGACATGACTTACCTAAGGTCGTAACATCATCACCTGCCATGATCTATCCTGTTACTGTTACTGAAAAGCCAGCAAATAAGAAACATCCAGAGGGATTCATGTAATTTCAGCCAATGTGTATGAAACACTTAGAAGATTTTAAGGAAGCAGTAGTTTCTTATGGCATATATTCACCATATGTGAGGCAGTGAGGGCTACAAGATATAGAATAATCCGAAATGACTGCCACCCATTAGTCTCAAGTGTTCAGGAAATTGGTCCTCAGATGCAGTGGCGATCATTATGAAGGGAAAGAGGTGGAAGCCCTTGAACATCAAGGCAAAAAGAAAGGTTTTAAGGCTCCTCAATATAGAATTCTTGGTGAAGGTCTTTATGCTGATGCAGATACTCAGGCTATATACGATGAACACATCTTGTCCCTATGGCATACGGTAGCTTTGAATGCTTGGGACAAGATTTAAGAACCAGGGGAAAGAATTGAATCATATACTAAGGTTATACATGGCCCCAAAGAATCTTTTAGTGAATTTTTGCAAAGATTGACTAAAGAAATAGAAATAGAGGTAGCAGATGCAGAAGCTAGATGAATACTCATCGAATCTCTAGCTTTAGAAAATGCTAATTTGGAATGCAAAAAGGTGCTTGGGCACATTTAGATCAGATCTTGCACACAGTCAATACTGAGTCTTTTGATTATAACACTGAGACTTGGGTGGGAGAAACAATATCCAAAGGTATTAAAAGACATCAAAATACCAAATGTTTTAATTGTGGCAGAATAGGACATCTAAGAAGAAATTGTAGACAAGGCATTCCTAGAAATAATGCTTCTAGGAATAATCCAAACAGAAGGCCCTAACCTTCTGGATTATGTAGAAGATGCAGCAAAGGCCAACAACACTGGACCGATGAATGTAGATTGACTAGAGACAAGCAAGGAAAACCCTTTACCATTGGGAAATTCCTGGGGGGACTTCTCAAAGGCCCCCATGTCAAACGTAGTCCAGTCATTCCCAGTCACTGTGGAAGACAACCCTCCCCAGAACAATTAGAAAATCCAGTGCCTATTGTAAAAAATCATAGTGCTCTGGATGGTAGATGAGCTTTGGAGGATGAATTAATCATTCACAGAGGAAACAAAAAATGCATATTTTGCTCTTCCTTCCCTTTCCGCTGACCCACAGAGACCAGGTGAGTGACCCCCTGCTTTTACCCAACTCCTGTCTAAAGCGCCATTCACCCAGATCCCCCCCCCTGCTTGTCCCTGCTTGAAATAGACACGCCCAGGCAGGGAGGAGCTCCCTGAATCCGGATACAGCCAGTCTTCCTTCCCTTTCCGCCGACCGATCAGAGACTAGGTGAGTGAGCCCCTACTTTTACCGAACTACCGTCCAAATCGGCATTCACCCAGATCTCCCCCCCCCCGGCTTGTCCCTGCTTGAAATAGACACGTCCAGGCAGTGAGGAACTCCTTGAATCAGTCCTCTGTCAGATGTGGGATCGGTGAAGATCTTTTCCCATTCTGTGGGTGGTCGTTTTATCCTACTGACTGTTTCCTTTGCCTTGCAGAAGCTTCTCAGTTTCAGGAGGTCCCATTTATTAATTGCAGACCTCAATGTCTGTGCTTCTGGCGTAATGTTCAGGAAGTGGTCTCCTGTGCCAATTTGTTCAAGGGTAGTTCCCACTTTCTCTTCTAGAAGATTCAGTGTGACTGGATTTATGCTGAGATCTTTGATCCATTTGCACTTAAGTTTTGTGCATGGTGACAGGTATGGATCTATCTGTAATTTTCTGCATGTCCGAATCCAATTGTACCAGCACCATTTGTTGAAGATGCTGTCTTTTTTCCATTGTATAGATTTAGCACCTTTGTCAAAAATAAGGTATCCATAGGTGCGTGGGTCGATATCAGGGTTTTCAATTCGATTCCATTGGTCTATCAGTCTATTTTTGTGCCAATACCAAGCTGTTTTCAGAACTATGGCTCTATAGTAGAGCTTGAAGTCGGGGATGGTGATGCCTCCAGAAGATCCTTTATTGTAAAGAGTTGTTTTGGCTATCCTGGGCTTTTTATTTTTCCATATAAAGTTGAGTATTGTTCTTTCAATGTCTGTGAAAAACTGTGTTGGGATTTTGATGGGGATTGCATTGAATCTGTAGATTGCTTTTGGCAGGATTGCCATTTTTACTATGTTAATTCTACCTATCCATGAGCATGGGAGATCTTTCCATTTTCTGGTATCTTCTTTAATTTCTTTTTTTAAAGTCTCAAAGTTCTTATTGTACAGATCTTTTACTTTTTTGGTTAGTGTTACCCCAAGATATTTTATGTTGCTTGTGGATATTGTGAAAGGTGATGTTTCCCTGATTTCTTTCTCATTGGATTTATCATCTGTATATAGTAGGGCTACTGATTTTTTTGAGTTAATTTTGTATCCTGCTACCTTGCTGAAGGTGTTTATCAGCCGTAGGAGTTCCCTGGTAGAGTTTTTCGGGTCACTAATGTAGACTATCATGTCGTCTGCAAATAGTGAAAGTTTTACTTCATCCTTTCCAATTTGTATCCCTTTGATCCCCTTTTCTTGTCTTATTGCTATAGCCAGAACTTCAAGTACAATATTGAAGAGATATGGAGAGAGTGGACAGCCTTGTCTTGTTCCTGATTTTAGAGGAAACGCTTTGAGTTTCTCTCCATTTACTTTGATGTTGGCTATTGGTTTGGTATATATTGCCTTGATCATGTTTAGATATGTTCCTGTTATTCCTGTTCTCTCCAAGATCTTTATCATGAAGGGATGTTGGATTTTGTCAAAGGCTTTTTCAGCATCTAGTGAGATGATCATGTGGTTTTTCTTTTTCAGTTTGTTTATATAGTGGATTACATTGATGGATTTTCGTATGTTGAACCATCCTTGCATCCCTGGGATAAAGCCTACTTGATCATGGTGGATGATTTTTCTGATATGTTCTTGTATTCGGTTGGCCAATATTTTATTGAGTATTTTAGCATCGATGTTCATGAGGGATATCAGTCTGTAGTTCTCTTTCTTAGTCATATCTTTGTGAGGCTTGGGTATCAAAGTGATTGTAGCCTCGTAGAAAGAGTTTGGTAATATCCCATCTGCTTCTATTGTGTGGAACAGTTTGAGGAGTACTGGAATTAGCTCTTGTTTGAATTTCTGGTAGAATTCTGCAGTGAAGCCATCTGGCCCTGGGCTTTTTTTGGTTGGGAGGCTTTTGATTACTGCTTCTATCTCATTAGGGGTTATAGTTCGATTTAAACTGTTTATCTGATCTTGATTTAATTTTGGTAAGTGATATTTATCCAGAAAGTTGTCCATTTCCTTTAGGTTTTCCAATTTTGTGGAATACAGGTTTTCAAAGTATGACCTAAAGATTCTCTGGATTTCCTCAGTGTCCGTTGTTATGTCTCCCTTTTCATTTCTGATTTTGTTAATTAGCATGCTCTCTCTCTGCCTTTTGGTTAGTTTGGCTAGAGGCTTGTCTATCTTGTTGATCTTCTCAAAGAACCAACTCTTTGTTTCATTGATTCTTTGTACTGTTTTCCTAGTTTCTACTTTGTTGATTTCGGCTCTCAGGTTGATTATTTCCTGGCGTCTACTCCTCCTTGGTGTGTTTGCTTCCTCTTGCTCTAAAGCTTTCAGTTGTTCTGTCAATTCTCTAATGTGACTTTCCTCCAGTTTCTTCATGTGAGCACTTAGTGCTATGAACTTCCCTCTTAGCACTGCTTTCAGGGTGTCCCATAAGTTCGGGTATGTTGTGTCTACATTCTCATTAAATTCTAGAAAGTCTTTGATTTCTTTTTTTATTTCTTCCTCAACCCAGGAATGGTGCAATTGGGAGTTATTCATTTTCCACGTAAATGTAGGTTTTCTGCAATTCGTATTGCTGTTGAATTCTAGCTTTAATGCATGGTGGTCTGATAAGATACAGGGGGTTATTTCAATACTTTTGTACCTGTGGAGGTTTGCTTTGCTGCCAACTATGTGGTCAATTTTTGAGAAGGTTCCATGTGGCGCTGAGAAGAAGGTATATTCTTTTGTGTTTGGATGGAATGTTCTATAGATATCTGTTAAACCCAGTTGTGTCATAACTTCTTTCAGATCCTTTGTTTCTTTGTTAAGTTTCTGTCTAGTAGTTCTGTCCAGTGGTATAAGGGGGGTGTTGAAGTCTCCTACTATAAGTGTGTGTGGTTTTATGTGTGGTTTGAGCTTTAGTAATGTTTCTTTTACAAAAGTGGATGCTTTCGTATTAGGGGCATAGATGTTCAGGATTGAGACTTCATCTTGATGGACTTTTCCTGTGATGAGTATGAAATGCCCTTCTTTATCTCTTTTGATTGCTTTCAGTTTAAAGTCTAATTTGTTAGATATTAGTATTGCTACCCCAGCTTGTTTCTTGAGCCCATTTGATTGGAAAATTTTTTCCCATCCTTTTACTCTGAGGTATCGCCTGTCTTTGAAGTTGAGGTGTGTTTCTTGTAAACAGCAGAAGGATGGATTCTGTCTTCGTATCCATTCTGTTAGCCTATATCTTTTTATGGGTAAGTTAAGACCATTGACATTCAGGGATATTAACGTCCATTGTTCATTGGTTCTTCTTAGTTTTGGATTTATTGTTGGTGGTATCATTGTGTGTGGATTTTGCCCTCCTGTTTCTTTTTGTGTTTGGTGAAATTCGATTAACTACTGCCAGTGTTTTTGTGAGTGTAGTTATGTTCGTTGGGTTGGAGTTTTCCTTCCAGAGCCTTCTGTAGTGCTGGATTTGTTGATATGTATTGTTTAAATCTGTTTTTGTCGTGGAATATCTTGTTTTCTCCATCTATAGTGATTGAAAGTTTTGCTGGGTACAGTAGTCTGGGTTGACATCCATGCTCCCTTAGTGCTTGTAGGGTATCTATCCAAGACCTTCTGGCTTTCAGAGTTTCCATTGAGAAGTCGGGTGTGATTCTGATTGGTTTGCCTTTATATGTTACTTGGCCTTTTTCCTTTGCTGCTCTTAATATTTTCTCTTTATTCTGTAGATTTGGTGTTTTGATTATTATGTGTCGGGGGACTTCTTTTTGTGGTCCAGTCTGTTTGGTGTCCTGTAAGCTTCTTGTACTTTCATAGGCATATCCTTCTGTAGGTTGGGGAAGTTTTCTTCTATGATTTTGTTGAATATGTTTTCTGTACCTTTGAGCAGTGTTTCTTCACCTTCTTCTACACCTATTATTCTTAGGTTTGGCCTTTTTACGGTGTCCCATATTTCCTGGATATTTTGTGTTAGGGTTTTGTTGGACTTGAGGTTCTCTTTGGTTGATGAATGTATATCCTCTAGCGAGTCTTCAGTAGCTGAGATTCTCTCTTCCATCTCTTGAATCCTGTTGGATATACTTACATCTTTAGTTCCTGATCGTTTATCCAACCTTTCCATTTCCAACATGGTCTCATTCTGTGTTTTCTTTATTGTGTGTATTTCAGCTTTCATGCTTTGAACTATTTCAAGAGCTTCCTTCACTTGCTTGGATGTTTTTTCTTGGCTTTCTTTAGATTCTTTAAGAGATTTATTTATTTCTTGAATTTTTTGGTTTGTCTTTTCCTCCAATTCATTTAATTTTTTGTTTGCTTTCTCTTCTATTTCTTTAAGGGATTTTCTTGTTTCCTCTTTAAAGGTCTCTATCAACTTGCTGAGATAATTTTTGAGGTCCATCTCATCTTCATGCTCTGTGTTGGGCTTTTCAGCTCTTGCCGGAGTGGAGTCCCTAGATTCTGGTGGTGTCATGTTGGTCTTTGTGTTGTTGAGTGAAATCTTATTCTGTCTTCTCCCCATATCTTCTTTTAGTGGGTGCGGGTGGGTTCTCTCTATCTCCTCTTGTGGCCCAGTGGTGTGTGGGGGCTAGGAATTCGATGTCCACACCTCTAGATGATCTCGACGCTCCTGGTGGTCTCCTCGCTAGTTCCTAGTTTCTCGGTCGTTCGGCGGAATGGAAGAGTGGGGTGCTACCAGATTTGGGGCACAGGGAGCTCCTCCCTGCCTGGGCTTGTCTGGCCCAAGCCGGCAGGCACAGGCGGGGGTGGTGGGATGGGGGTGGTGGGGTGTTCTGGCCTGGGGTCGGGAGCGGGCAGGAGCTCACTCACCTAGTTCCAGGTCAGTCTGCGGCGGCGGAATCTAAGAATGAACTTTAAGTCTTTAAAGAAAGAAGATATCAGAAAATGGAAAGATCTCCTGTGTTCTTGGACAGGTAGGATCAGCATAGTAAAAATGGTAACCCACTTCTCTGACTCTCCTGGCCTGGGGACTGCATATGGGTGAACCCATCCCAGTGAACCAAGCCATCCAGAGTCTGCCTACATCATAGTACTAGTCCTGCCTCCACCCACAGGGAGGAGTGAGTGTGGGCCTGTTTCAAGCTATGTTGCTGAGTATGTGGTTGATTTTAGAGAAGCTTTCATGTGGTGCTGAGAAGGTATATTCTTTTGTGTTTGGATGGAATGCTCTATAGATGTCTGTTAATCCCAATTGGGTCATAACTTCTGTTAGTTCTTTTGTTTCTTTGTTAAGTTTCTGTCTGGAGGTCCTGTCTAGTGGTGAGAGTGGGGTGTTGAAGTCTCCTACTGTAAGTGTGTGAGGTTTTATGTGTTATTTGAGCTTTAGTTATGTTTCTTTTATGGATGTGGGTGGGTGCCTTCATATTTGGGGCATAGGTGTTCAGAATTGAGACTTCATCTTGATGGATTTTTCCTGTGATGAGTATGAAATGCCCTTCTTCATCTCTTTTGATTGATTTTAGTTTGAAGTCTAATTTGTTAGATATTAGGATTGCTACACCAGCTTGTTTCTTGGGTCCATTTGATTGGAAAATCTTTTCCCAACCCTTTACCCTGAGGTAACATCTGTCTTTGATGTTGAGATATGTTTCTTGTGTACAGCAGAAGGATGGATTCTGTCTTCATATCCATTCTGTTAGCCTGTATCTTTTTTATAGGCAAGTAAAGACCATTGACATTGAGGGATATTAATGACCATTGATTGTTGATTCTTGTTTGTTTTGGATTTGTTGTTGTTGTTGGTATTATTGTGTGTGGATCCCCCCCCACCCTTTTTGGTGTTTAGTAAAGTGGGATTATCTATTGCCTATGGTTTTTTGAGCGTAGTTATCTTCATTGAGTTGGAGTTTTCCTTCCAGTACTTTCTGTAGGGCTGGATTTATGGATATGTATTGCTTAAATCTGGTTTTGTCAGGGAGTATCTTGTTTTCTTCATGTATAGTGATTGAAATCTTTGCTGGATACAGTAGTCTGGGCTGGCTCCATGTTCCCTTAGCGTTTGTAGGACATCTATCCGGGATCTTCTGGCTTTCATAGTTACTGTTGAGAAGTTGGGTGTAATTCGAATAGGTCTGCCTTTATGTGTTACTTGGCCTTTTTCTTTTGCTGCTCTTAATATATATATTTTTTATTCTGTAAGTCTGGTGTTTTGATTATTATGTCCCAAGGGGACTTCTTTTTTGTGGTCCAGTCTATTTGGTGTTCTGTAAGCTTCTTGTACTTTCATAGGCATATCCTTCTTTAGGTTGGGGATGTTTTCTTCTATAATTTTGTTGAATGTGTTTTCTTTGAGCTGTATTTCTTCACCTTCTTCTATACCTATTATTCTTAGGTTTGGTCTTTTCACAGTGTCCCATATTTCCTGGATATTTTGTGTTAGGGATTGGTTGGACTTGAGATTTTCTTTGGTCCATGACTGTATATCCTTTAGTGAGTCTTCAACACCTGAGATTCTCTCTTCCATCTCTTGTATTCTATTGGTTATGCTTACATCTGTGATTCCTGATCGTTTACCCAGATTTTCTATTTCCAGCATCCCCTCATTCTGTGTTTTCTTTGTTTCTATTTCCACTTTCAAGCCTTGAACTGTTTGAATTGTTTCCTTCACTTGATTGGTTGTTTTTTTTCTTGGCTTTCTTTGGATTCTTTAAGAGATTTGTTTATTTCTTGAATTTTTTGATTTGTCTTTTCCTCCACTTCATGTATTTTTTGTTCATTTTTTCTTCTATTTCTTTAAGGGATTTTTTCATTTCCTCTTTAAGGGTCTCTATCATCATCATGAGATAGTTTTTAAGGTCCATCTCTTCTTCCTCTGCCTTGGGCTTTTCAGGTCTTGCTGGTGTGGAGTCCCTAGATTCTGGTGGTGTCATATTGGTCTTTCTGTTGTTGAGTGTGTTCTTATACTGTCGTCTTCCCATCCTTTCTTCAAGTGGGTGCAAGTGTGGTCTCTCCCTCTCCTGTAGTCTCCTGGTGGCATATGTGGTCCAAGACTTCAGTGTCTTCAACTCTGGTCTGGCCTCTCCTGGTATTCTCCTCACTCAAGCAGAGGTGCAGGGGGCGGGCCAAGGGTGAGGTGTGGCCAGACTCAGGGTGTGCCTTCCTGTCTGGGCCGGTCCACTCTATGGGAGGAAGATTCGAGGAGGGGGTGATGGGGGGAGTTGGGGCCAAAGCAGTACCCAGAGTCACCTCAGGTGGCAGGCAGAGCTGTCTTCATATTTTATTAACTCACAATTTTTTAACATTATTGTTGGGATTATATTCTTTATAAAATCCCCTTGAGCAAAGAGAAAACACATAGCTATCTTTAGTAAACATGTTCTTAGATTTGTCAGAAACAAAAGCAGACCTGTGGAAAAATGGAGTGTTAAAGAGGAAAGAACATTTTATCCCAGTTAGAGGAAAATGGGCCTGGAGAGCCCAGCCGTTGAGACCCAGTGGATCCTACCATAGCAGCTCCTCACTGACTTGCCTAACATTTGGGTCTTTGATGTGATCTGTGACTCTCAAAGTCTTAGCTCCCTTTGTTAATATGCCAGTGTTGGGGACATGTAGCTGGGAAAGCTTTTAAGTTACCTTTAGGAGCTAATAAAAGAACCATGAGAAAACTGCATTAAGATGAAAACATTACATTAGAAACATCTTAGAGGGTTGATTGGTTTTGCCTTGGTCTAATATAAAAGTGGGTTGTGATCCCCAGGGATCCAGTGCCTTGGCTGTAAAACAAGATTCTTGTGAGGTTTCAGCTGATCCTACCCAACCATTATTGGTTAGCCCAGAAAGGAATGTCTGTTGAAACAGCATGGCTCCTAAGATAGTGTGTCTTGCCTCAGGCAAACACTTTCAGGAAGGAGAGACTGTACCTTGAACATCACCCCTATAAAATTCCTCATTCCCAAGCCCCTTCCCCACCTCATAAAGGGTCCCAGCCATATGCCCACCCCCCGACGACCCCTCCATTTCCTGTGGGAAAGTGGCAACCCCTCTCTGTGTGTGCTAATAAATGTAATCTCATCTGTTGAGGTCAGACTGCAGCCTTTTTTCCTACCTTTTGTCTCTTTATGCTGCCTTAGAAATCTAACACACAGAGGATTCAGTGGGACAATGGCTTGTGCCATGTGGTGACATTAACCAAGAAGGTGGTGGAATTACAGGTCATTGGTGAAAGGTTCAGCTTTTAATGCTGATTGGCTCTACCTCTTTAAGAGACAGACACCACCCCCTGACAACAGTCAGGGCATGCACAGGGCGGGGCCATCACCACATCACCCACCACGCATACGTGAGGACTCTGGGCATGCGTGGAACCTCAGTGCGCATATGCAGTCTTCCCTTTAAAAGTTCCAACTTCCCTGCTTCTCTTTCTCTGCTTTTTCTTTGCTCTGCTCTTCTCTTCTCCCACCTAAGCACTTTCTCTGCCTCTCTATGGTGACCAGCCATGGCGGTCAGCCATTACCCCTGTTCCTCTTCTCTCTTACTCCCTCTATTCTGCCGGGCCTATAATAAAATGGTTAATATGTCTCATCTTGCACCTCTTCCTCTTTTTCTTTATATCTAATTTAAACAAAAACATAACATTTGGCACAGCTACCCCAGGACGTGGCAGCACCCCAACCTTCTCAGGTCCCCCAAAGATGGTCAACGCCCCCCATGTCAGCAGGAAGAAGTCTTGAGAATTCGATGCCCTTATTCCTTAACCTGCCAGGTCTAACACCCCACCTTTTTTAATAATAAGTAGAGGTGGGAATGAAAGGTTCAGGCTTTAATGCTGATCAGCTCTACCTCTTTAAGAGACAGACCCCACCCCCTGACAACAGTCAGGGAACACACAGGAAAATGTGCTACGTCATCACCATGTTACCCACCACGCATTATGGCCTGTGTGAGGACTCTGGGCATGTGTGGAACCTCAGTGCTCATGCACAGTCTTCCCTTTAAAAGTTCCAACTTCCCTGCTTCACTCTCTCTCTGCTGCTTCTTTGCTCTCTGTTTGCTTCTACTTCTCTTCTCTTTCTCTCTATGGTGACCAGCTATGGCAGTCAGCCATTACCCCTGTTTCTTTTCTCTCTTAGTCTCCCTACTCTGCCGGGCCTATAATAAACTAGTCAATATGTCTCCTCTCCTCCTCTTTTTCTTTATATCTAATTTAAACAAAAACATAACAATTGGTCTTCATTATATCATTGGCAAAAATGGCAACCAAGTCACATGGTTACCTCCACCTTTATGAGGTCCCACAGTCAAGATGTCATCTGTTCAGTGCAAACTCTATTGTAGGGAGCCGTTCCTGCATTCTCCATTACAATGATGGTGCCTGCAGACACCAAATGTAAATTACTTCACAGGCGCTGGGTAATTTCCATTCCTTTGATCTCTGCCTATCCCGTGGCTCATTTGGCCTGAGGAGCTGAAGCCATTCATAGGGTAACACGTCCCAGGCGGCTTGCCAGCCTTTATTAAGGAACGGGATTCTTGGTTCAGGGTCTCCACTCTGGTAAGCTTATGCTCTCCCCTCTCAAGATGCATTAAAGCTTTTCTGCAGAAGGATCCGAGTGTCCTGCGTGTATTTCTTGCCGGCGAGAACATACAGCGCGCGGGACATATGGTGCCGAAACCCGGGAACTTGTTAACATCGCCGGCACTGCGGAGACCCCTCTAACGGGGCGGATTCAGAACTGCAGGGTGGTAAATTCGGAGAGGTATGTCTTTTCTAGACTTTGGCTTGGGAATGTTGCTATTTTGGGAGGTTAATGTAGAGGCTTCTGTGCTTTTACTAGGAGCTATTTTGACCTTTCTCACTGTTGTAACAATCTTAAAGAAGTCCAAAATTACATGTCAGAAACTGAATGTGGTGAGAGATGGGGCGCGCCCAACAATAAAATATAAGGAAAAAGGACCTCCCGGGATATCTAGTGACAAGGGAGTGAATAATTTGTTAAGAGAAACAACAACAAATAAGAAAAAAGGACCTCCTGGGATGTCTAATGACAAGGGAGTGAATAATTTGTTAGATGATTCTGTAAATAAGTTTAAAGCTTTAAATCTTGATAGCTCTGATGACTCTAAAAGCTCAAGAGATAAAGTTTTAGAGGAAACAGCTCAGCTAGGTAAAAAAGAAACAAAAAAGGAGGGAGAGAAAATAGGGGATAACCGGTCACACCCCGGTAAATTTAAGAGACCTGTTAATCCAGCGGGTGTACTTCCATCAGCACCCCCATTATATGAGTTACAACAAAAATTTGGTACCGACTCCTTTTTACCATCAGAGGAGCGGAGGAAATTACAGATGGCTTTCCCAGTCTTTGATAGGGGAAAAGGCCGTGCATGTTATTTAACACTTCTTGAAGGCCTGGAATGCCTGGGGCTTTAAAGCCTCATAAACATTAAAGCTCAGGGCCATACTGAGGCCAAGCACCAAACCTCAAAACCTAAAAGGCCAAAAGAAAATGGTAAAATGGAAAGATATCTTAACTGATCTTTGGAGAGGCCCGGATCCTATTCTCATAAGATCCAGGGGAGCTATTGTGTTTTTCCACAGGATGAAGAGAATCCTCTGTGGATCCCAGAAAGACTCACCCGAAGAGCCCCTTTGGACCTTCAAAAGTTGAAACTCCACCCTCTCCCTGGGAGTTGAGAGCCGCTATTGTTATCCAGATTAACTCCTGTCCTTGACGGAGAGATTGTATCGCTTAAGGGGTGGGGGTGGGATTGTTTGATGCAGCCGTTTGCGGATTGGTGTTACTCCTCTGTCTGGTATGTAAGCTCTAGGCTCAAAACTTAGAGAGACAAAATGGTTATCGCCCAAGCGTTTATTTGGCTAACTATGCTTAAGCAATAGGCCGCCGGCCAGACAGCTCTTGCACACCCGGAGCCTAGGCTCATTGCACAGGGTAGAGTGTCTGGTTTGAGCAGCCCATGAGGGATGTCGAACAGAGCTTCACACAGAGAAGTTGCCCAGTATGCAGGCTTCTCTGGGAGGCATGTTGTCCTGCATAAGGGTTGCCTGCCCCAGCCTCCCTTTCCCAGAAAAACGGCAGAGGACAGGTCGAGAGTGCTTCGGGTCAAGCTAACAGCCTGATGGCGACTCTTGTACACAGTCTTAATGTTTGATTTGGGAAGGTACAACCTCTGCCTCTATCCCTCAACATATGGGTGACCTATTTGCTTGTAAAAATATAAAGCCTTATCATTAATTAATAAAAAAGGGGGATATGTAGGGAGCCGTTCCTGCATTCTCCATTACAATGATGGTGCCTGCAGACACCAAATGTAAATTACTTCACAGGCGCTGGGTAATTTCCATTCCTTTGATCTCTGCCTATCCCGTGGCTCATTTGGCCTGAGGAGCTGAAGCCATTCATAGGGTAACACGTCCCAGGCGGCTTGCCAGCCTTTATTAAGGAACGGGATTCTTGGTTCAGGATCTCTGCTCTGGTAAGCTTATGCTCTCCCCTCTCAAGATGCATTAAAGCTTTTCTGCAGAAGGATCCGAGTGTCCTGCGTGTATTTCTTGCCGGCGAGAACATACAGCACGCGGGACACTCTATCCCATGGTAAACCCATCCCCCACTGGATTATGAGTCCCTGGGATCAAATGTAGATTGTTACACCTTCTTTAAAAAGATACTTTAGCTGGGCCATGGTGGTGCACCCCTTTAATCCCAGCACTTGGGAGGCAGAGGCAGGTGGATCTCTATGAATTTGAGGCCAGCCTGGTCGACAAAGCAAGTTCCAGGACGGCCTCCAAAGCTACAGAGAAACCCTGTCTTGAAAAACAAAACAAAAAAGACACTTTAGTTAGGTAGGTGTCTTAGTTAAGATTTCCTCTACTGTGAAGAGACACCATGACCATGACAACTCTTTTTTTATTATTCAAATTAGAAACAAGCTTGTTTTACATGTCAATCCCAGTTTCCTCCCCCTCCCCTCCTCCGATACCCCCCACCCATTTACTATCCCATCCCCTTTCTGCTCCCCAGGGAGGGTAAGGCCTTCCATGAGGCGATCTTCAAAGTCTGTCATATCATTTGGAGCAGGGCCTAGACCCTCCCCGGTGTGTCCAGGCTGAGAGAGTATATCTATGTGGAATGGGCTCCCAAAGTCCATCTGTATACTAGGGATAAGTACTGATCCACTGCCAGAGGCCCCATAGATTGTCCAGGCCTCCTAACTGCCACCCACGTTCAGGGGGTCTAGATCAGTCCTATGTTGGTTTCCCAGCTATCAGTCTGGGACCATGAACTCCCCCTTGTTCAGGTCAGCTGTTTCTGTAGATTTCTCCAGCCATAGAAACTCTTATAGAGGAAAACATTTAATTGGGGCTGGCTTAAAGTTTCAGAGGTTTAGTCCATCATCATCATGGCAGAACATGGAAGCATGCAGGCAAAGATGGCTCTGGAGGCAACAGAAGAAGACTGTGAGCCACATGGGCATAGGTTGAGCATTGGAGATCTGCCTCCACAGTGACACACTTCTTCCACCAAGGCCAAACCTACTCCAACAAGTCCACACCTCCAGATAGTGCCATTCCTTCTGGGCCAAGTATTCAAACATATGAGTCTATGGGGCCATTCCTCTTCAAACCACCTTACAGGAGCAGATGGTGCCTATGGCCTAGGCAGGTAGGCCCAAAATAGCAAAATAAAAAGGGAAAGGAATTTTATGGTCTCAGCTCAAGGAAACTGAGTCTGTGAGTAGCTGATAGAGTAGTTTGAATCATAGCAGTGTTTCTCTCAGAGTTTCAGATGAATAACTTCCTAATGAGTGGTATCAGCTCAGTTCTGGGGTGGGGGGAAATTGGGCTGTTTTGCTGTCCTTTTTCTTGTCACAGAGTCGAGGGTCAAGCCTGACACAGGACAAAGATTTGGAGGACAAACAGATGATTCTGCAGTGGAAGGACAAATCCCATCCAGAGCTTAAATAGCACCAGAAAATTTGCAGACAACATGTAATATGTTCTGCTTTTGATAGGGAAGAGCCTTATCAGCCTGATTAGTATCAA